>NW_019416278.1:340829-402097 GCF_000390285.2 Anoplophora glabripennis
GACTGGCGACGCCCTTGATTGTCCTATCGAAACATTGTAGTTTTTAGGGACCTGCTTAGAGCATTTAGAAACTATAATATACAGTATGTCCACAGAAAAGGTGTTGAATAGGAACAACTTTCTTATTTTTCATTTTATCGAAAACAGTTACTCTTGATAAAAAATTTTGCTGGTTCTTAAAGTAAGATTAGGATAGAAAAATTTAACATTTCTTGTACGGGGTGTTCAAAAAATTGAAAAAACTAAATGGTACAAGAGTAAAATGCACTTATTTGTATAGATATGGAAATAAATTGCTAGGAAAAGTTGTTCAAAAATACAAAGCAGTCTCTATAACTAATTTTCGAAAAAATCGCCCCATATTTATTTGTAATCATTAAATTTATTTTATACAAATTAAATTATTTCAAATTAACAATTCACAAATTTTAAAAGTTTATTTACTCAGACACACTACCACCAAATTGAGCACAAGTTTTTAAACGGTCAATTAATTCATCAAAATTTCTAACCTCATCTAAAGATATTGAAGCCACGATATCTCTAATCGTATCCTTTAATTGATCAATATTGGAATCTATTAGAGATGTGCGATAAACAATTTGTTTCAGTCGACCCCATAGGAAAAATCCATTATTGTCAAATCGGGACTCCTAGGAGGCCACTGAACTGGTTCTTGTCTCCCAATCCACTAGTCTGGAAGTGTATGGTTTAACCATTGTCTTACACTTGCCGCATAATGTGCTGGGCATCTATCTTGTTGAAAATAAAATGAACGACGGTATTCTAACGGAATGTTTTCTAATTCACCGTCAAGAAAATTTCTTAACATATCTAAGTAACAATCCGCACTATAAGAAGTGTTGAAGAAGTATGGCCATATTACTGCAAAGTACTGACGCCTCTGTGGTATCCGAAAATGCGGATTAGAATAACTCCAATGCGGTGCATGTTGCGAAGAAGCCACATAGTCCATTGAAATGAAGGCTGAACCTCCATTTTTTCCTCTGTCGATCAAACCTGGGCGCAAATATGTTTTTGAGCCTCAGGAATCCGAATCCGCAAAAATTTTTGACCTAGGTGGTCAGGTTTTTCGCAAATATCTCGTAAACTACGGCAAGTAGCAAAAAAATAATATTGTCTTAAAATTAACTCTGTTGTTGCCTACGAAATTTAGCACATTTTTCTTTTCACCGCTAATTTTGCAATATAAAAAAAATGTGAGCTTTCGCAAAAGCCTACCCTTGTAGCAAATTTCCTCAGGAACAAAATCATTAAGTATACTTCATATCGATTAGCGGCTTATTTTCGGAGATATAAGCGAAAAACTGAAAAAAAGCAATTATTTTATTTTCTTTTGTTATAAACAATATGACGCTCGATCTCTACAAATACACAAATTTAGGCTTTTATTCTGTGTATTTCTTACTTAATTTTAAGCCCATAAAATTCGAGGTAGGCCCGATTTTTGAAAAAAAACCTAATTCGTCCGGACTACTAGGCTTATTTTATTCATTATTCAATTCCTCAAAAGTTTACTATCTTTAAAATTAAGAAANTTTTGAGGAATTGAATAATGAATAAAATAAGCCTAGTAGTCCGGACGAATTAGGTTTTTTTTCAAAAATCGGGCCTACCTCGAATTTTATGGGCTTAAAATTAAGTAAAAAATACACAGAATAAAAGCCTAAATTTGTGTATTTGTAGAGATCGAGCGTCATATTGTTTATAACAAAAGAAAATAAAATAATTGCTTTTTTTCAGTTTTTCGCTTATATCTCCGAAAATAAGCCTCTAATCGATATGAAGTATACTTAATGATTTTGTTCCTGAGGAAATTTGCTACAAGGGTAGGCTTTTGCGAAAGCTCACAACATTTTTTTTATATTGTAAAATTATCGGCGAAAAGAAAAATGTGCTAAATTTCGTAGGCAACAACAGTTAATTTTAAGACAATATTTTATACGTCGACCTCTCCTGAGCGCGTAAATAAAGTCGATTTAAAAAAAAGCATCTCGGCAGCTGCCTTCTAAATGCCACAATCCATTTGTTAAGGAAGAATTTTGCGAATATGAGCTCAGCAAGGGCATTACGGCGTCACAGCTCTCCCCTCTCCTGACTACCGCTCAGCCGCGCGAATCGCGCTGCCTTTAACGAACGTTTACTTGGTCATTTCTTGGTCAAATTGTTTAAAAAATAAATTCAGCGTATAAAGGAGGTATTCTACTTTACAACGAGCCCAAGTTTATTACAAAATAGTAAATAGAACAGCCAGAATAAAAAAAAATATCTCGGCTCCTATTGAGACGCTTTTTTTAAAGAAATTTATGTTTTTTAAGCACTCTTTCATGAAATTGGTTTGAATTCTGTATATTAAAAAATCGCCGAGAAAAGGATCCTAGTTACAGTTTTTTTTAGTTTTTTGTTAATAACTTTTTTATTTTGCAACTTAAAAATCTGACATTTGCACAGACGCGAGTAATGTAATTACCTTTCGATTCTTTTCTGCCGAATTTCGATATCTTGACTTGGGCACATTTTTCTATTCACCGCTAATTTTGCAATATAAAAAAAATGTTGTGAGCTTTCGCAAAAGCCTACCCTTGTAGCAAATTTCCTCAGGAAGAAAATCACTAAGTATACTTCATATCGATTAGAGGCTTATTTTCGGAGATATAAGCGAAAAACTGAAAAAAAGCAATTATTTTATTTTCTTTTGTTATAAACAATATGACGCTCGATCTCTACAAATACACAAATTTAGGCTTTTATTCTGTGTATTTTTTACTTAATTTTAAGCCCATAAAATTCGAAGTAGGCCCGATTTTTGAAAAAAAAAATAATTCATCCGGACTACTAGGCTTATTTTATTCATTATTCAATTCCTCAAAAGTTTACTATCTTTAAAATTAAGAAATAAAAGGTTGTCATTCTGTGAAGAATTGTTTATACAAATTTTTACTTTTTTTATGAACAAGTATTTGTAGAATTGGCTTTACTAGTCAATTTTTCAGAGAACTACAGGGTGTCCCGAAATTAGGGGCAACATTTCTACAGGGCGTTCTATGTCGAGAAATAATACTTTTTCTTTATATAAATGTGGGCCCAAAAATTCTTCCTAAGGAAGTTATAGCCGATTAAAGGGGACAATCTGATGATGGTTTTTTCTAAATAACTCCGAAACCAGTAGAGATAAATTTATAAAATTTGGTAATTAGCTTAACTCTTACGTGTTCAGTCCGCTACTGAAACGAAATTTACAAATTTTCATCACATACGTTCCAACACTGGGGGGGAGGGGGGTAAAATTTACCATAACTTTTTTATGCGTTGACTTTTTTGACTTTTGACTGAAAAGTATGAAATTTCAGTTTTTTAGTAAAAAAAGGTACTCTTGTTTCATATTGGTAGAATGTTCCATTTTTGTATAAAATCCATTAAATACAGGCAATACAGCGCACAAATTTTCAAAATAGATTTGCAATAAATTTGTGAACAGGAATTTTAGGGGACCTAGCTACTTGGACCAATCCAGTTTCCCGTTTGTCTGAATACAGAAGGATACTTAAACTTTCTGCAAAATGATGTAAGAGAACTATTGGATGATACACCGTTAAAAGTACGCTTAACATTACACTATCAACAACCTCTCTTTACCCATAATGTCATAAATTGGTTAAACGGTAATTTTCCTTTCAAGTGGATAGGTAGAGATGGTCCCATTCCATGGCCACCTCGGTCTCTAGACCTATATCCTCTAGATTACTTTCTGTGGGGTAGGTTGAAGGCTGTAGTTTATGCTACAGAAATAAATCATTTGGAAGAATTACAACAGAGGATTCATTTATTTGGCTGCAAATAATTTGTTTTTTTTTTCTTTGTCAAATAATCATTTACTAAAGATTCGAGAATTTTTATGAAGATAACAATTCACAAAAACTAAATAACTGAACTGTCAATGCAAATAACGTCAAACGCATATTTGTTATTCAAAATCTGCGATATTGACAATTTCAATTCCCGATGATTAACACATATAACATTATTTTTAAACGGATTTTACACAAAAATGGAACATTCTACCAATATGAACCAAGAGTACCTTTTTTTAATAAAAAATCATGAAATTTCATACTTTTCAAAAGTTAAAAAAAGTCAACGCACAAAAAAGTTATGGTAAATTTAGGAAGAATTTTTGGACCCACGTTTATATAAAGAAAAAGTAATCTTTTTCGACACAGAACACCCTGTAGAAATATTACCCCCTAATTTCGGGACACCCTGTATATTTCATTTTTGCAATAAGTATTTCATTCTAAAAATTTTTTTCTGTTCATTCATTAATCATTAGTAATATTTTTGGTTTTTCATTTAAAAATTAAAGTAGCAAAAAAAAATCCACTACAACTGCAGGCTAATTATATTTGAAATCGCATTATATTCCAAACAGGCACACCTGCTAGAGCTGTCGACTGCGAGTCAGCCGATACATGTAGGGTGCGCGCTGTACTACTCCCCACCGCCGGAGATATACACTTCCCCTCTCGTGCTTAGTAATTGTCCAAAAGATGACATAAATTTATTTAATTTTAATAAGCAATAGCATAAAATCGATGTAAAATTTCCCTGGGAACACGATGGTGCAATTATTTTTTTGCTACTTGCCGTAGTTTACGAGATATTTGCAAAAAACCTTATTTTTTACGATTTTTTGACCTTCTGACCCCTTTCCTGACCACCTAGGTCAAAAACTTTTGCGGATTCGAATTCCTGAGGATCGAAAACATATTTGCGCCCGGGTTTGATCGACAGAGGAAAAAATGGAGGTTCAGCCTTCATTTCAATGGACTACACAATACCATTGCATTGGTTGATAATGTTGATTCATCAGAAAACATGATTTTTTATGAAATCCTCTTTCCATACTGCCCACCCACAAACAAAAATCCAAACGTTTTGCTTCATCACCAACTTCCAAAAAATGATTAAAAACAGGCTTGTATGGATGTATCTTATTGTGTTTTAATATCTTCTCAATTTGCAACTTTTTAACAAATTGGTGATCTTCTTAACGATAATAATTTGGAGTGTTCCTCTACTGAATGTAGGTACCAACAAAGTCACAATACTGAGCCGATCCTTACAAACTTCAAAATTATCTTACGGAATATACACATTCGGGAATTTTTCATTAAATTCCTAAATAACTTGACGATAACATTTTACGGCTTGCCCATAACATAACAAGTAAATTTTTTGCTGTAAAGTAAGCATTTTAACCTGACAATGGCGATGGCTAATAATAAATTATAACAGCGAATTGTCAAATCAACTTGTCATTATCAACGCCTACTAGGACAAGATTGAATTGTTAATTTGGAATAATTTAATTTATATAAAATAAATTTAATGATTACGAATAAATAAAAGTAGGCCGATTTTTTCGAAAATTGGTATTAGAGACTGCCTTTTACTTTTGAACAACTTTTCCTAGTAACTTACTTCCACATCTTCACAAATAAGTGCACTTTAATCTTGTACCATTTAAAGTTTTTTTCAATTTTTTGAACACCTCGTACAAGAAATGTTAAATCTTTCTATCCTAATCTTACTTTAAGAACCAGCAAATGTTTTTATCAGGAGTAAGTAATTTTTTCAATAAAATGAAAATAAGAAAGTTTTTCCTATTCAACACCTTTTTTCTGTGGACATACTGCATACCGTCCGTCGTACTACACTACATATTTTTACTTTTCAGTAAACGTTATTCTGTTTACAGTTTCAAATGCTCTCTAAGATCAACACATTCCCATACATACATACACACAATTATGACAATACTCGTATTGTAACTACACTTATGTAGTTCCTTCACTTCTGTAGGATATTTGCTAGAATGTTTCTTCATAAGTTCGGACTATCAAATATATCAAAATTCTAATGATGGAAAGTTTTTCTATAAAAAATAATCTGCTGCAGAAGCATCAATTTTATGTACAGGGTGATCGATTTAACTGAATAAATGAGTTTTCTGGGAAAAATAAATTATTTTTGAAACTATTTCATTTTTGCTTAGTTTTACTAGAAGTTAGGGCAGAAATACAGAAATTATCTTTACGACGCTAGGCGTCGCGGCGTTTCAAATTTGTTTTTCCAGCAACATAAATTTTTTAATATGTCACGATAAAGGTCCCTTAATTTTGAATATTTTTCCTATATAAAATTTTTTTATGTTCCCATTATTTAAAAAGTTACCGGCAATTCTCTAGTGAATTTCTCTATCTCATAATTATTATTGTAACGACGTAGTCAGCGATACAGATCTTTTTCAATGCTCTTGCTGGTTCAATATATCAATAACTATGGTTCTATTTACAATAAAAAACGTATTCACTATAAACTATTTAATAACACAACTGAGTATATACAACAATTACATTAATTTGAAAGAATTACAAACCCACCTATCATATAAGGGAGACCACAACAATATAAAGAATATCAACTGAAATAAGTAAATAGAAAAGGAATATCAATTGAAATAAATAAACATAAAAATAAATAAACACAATACTTGATGTTTTAATAGGTGTTCAATGTGAGCACCATTATTATTTAAACACAATTCGTAACGTTTTCTTAGTTTACTGGACGTTACTTTTTTTAAAATATTGCCACATATTTCAGCACAAGCGGCAGTGATTTTCTGCTTCAAATGATCAATACTGTTTGTTTTAGTTTTATACACAATATTTTTTAAGGTTCAAGCACAAAGATTAAATAATATTCCATATTTTCGAACATGTTTTATGATATATTTGATCTTTTCGACCCTTAAAAACTACCCCTATGCAAAAAAGAATTATAAAAAATTACTTTTTAAAGATTTGGTATGATTAAATCGTGCAATTATTTAAAATAAAAGTTACCTTATAGCTAATAAAAGAATTTTTCCCTTTCAACCCCTAAAAACCACCCCTGTATTGACAAAAATGATAAAAAATTACTTTTTAAAAGCTTGGAATGCTTTAACGGTGCAATTATTTAAAATAAAAATTCCCTCATTGCTTATGAAAGAATTTGTATCTCATAACACTTTTCAACCCTTATAAATCACCCCTGTGCTAAAAAAATTATAAAAAATTACGTTTTAAATCTTGGAATGCTATAATTGTGCAATAATTTAAAATAAAAATTCCCTTATATTGTTTATGAAAGAATATTTTACTTTTGCCATTTTCAACTCTTATAAACTACCCTTTTACCAATATTAATGTAAAATATTTTTATTATAATCGATTTTTAAATATAATCAATCATAAAAAAATTGCTACGCTGCATATAAATAATCACACTAAATTTTTTTACTTATTTTATTTGTATAATATAATATATAATATATAAAAATGAGAAAGCCTATTTTGCTCCGAAAAAATGTCATTGGTTTTTTTACCATAACTCGGTTAATTTTGAAGCTATAGTATCCTACAAAAAAGCATTTTAAAGATAATTTCAAGAGCTGTAAGATCGTTTGCATATAAAACCTTTTAAGTCCTTCGTTTTTTAAAGGGAAAGGATCGAAGGGCTCGAGACAGGTCGTTTTTTCACTAAAATGGATACTTCAAGCGGCGATATCTCCTTTATTTTTTATGCTATAGGAATAAAAAAAGCAAAATATTTGTTGAAAAAAAAGCTACATTTTTGTTGTCTATCATTTTTTACGTATCTTTCATAGTTTCAGAGTTATTATATAAATAAGGCAATTTTTTTTGAATAATGAAAAATACGTTTTCAACTTTTACCGTACATTATTAAAAAAATACGCATTCTAAACCGGTCTAACTTCAGGATCGTATGAAAAACACTAAAACAAAACTAATTGTAAAGGGTCTACGATTAATTTTAATTCTGATGGAAATGGTACAGCGTTTACTGCTCATTTTTCCTTAAAAAATATGAGCAACCCATCTGTTTTTGACGATAACTCCTTCAATTTTGCTCTAATTAACTTTTATAAGTGCTCATTTTGAAGGTCTTTTTGAGTACTACAAAAAACTCCAGGAGCGTTATACACGTAAAATTAATCCTTTTTCCGTTATTTGACGTTGAATACATCGATTCGAGTATTCCCCCCAAAACAAGTCCCCTTCCACTAACCATATTTCGCTTTGTATAGGACGTACAACACTTTTTAAAAAACGATTTTCTTTGTTTATTTATAAGCTACATTTTTGTTCATTACACTTTTTTTAATAAAATGCGTAGTTTTTGAGTTATTCGCGAAAAATACTTTGAAAAAGTGTTTTTTTTTTCTCAAAATTCCAAGTTTTCAATGGTGAATAACTAAAAAACTATTGATTTCTCGAAAAAATTCTTCGAATATTTTTTGCTCAAAATTTGATTCTCTATCGATTTCCAGCGTTATTTTTGAAAAAAAATTTCCACCCCCGAGAAGACCCCCAACGGGGTGGAAGCGTCAATCGGCGCTATGTCACTAATGTTCATTGACCTTTTCTCTAAGTATCTGCCAAATTTCAAGTCGATCGGTTCAATTTCAAAGAATTCGGAGGTAAAAAGCTTCAATATATACCTATTTTTCTTTTACAGTTTTTTTTACCCATAAATTGAACCATGGTCTTCCGAGATGAACAAAATATTTTTCCTAGGGTAAAAAAAAATCTATGCATTATTTATATTATCATTCAATTCTACGAGTATATAATGTTCAATATGACGAAGCTAACATTTTTATGTTTTTTTCTCTTTCAAAGTAATACATTATTATATTTTTTTATTTTGCACGAAAAAATATAATAAGCGTTAAACAATTATTTAACAACCTGAGTTTTTATTTAACTCATTATACATAAAATTGTCGTCCTCTGCTTTACGCCTCACTTTTACGCACTTTTAACGTTTATTATTCAACTAACTTCTGCAGGTAAGTAAAATTGACATGACTTATGCGAAGCTTATTACGTACCTGCCGTAATCTTAATTAAAATTCCCTTAACGCCTAAAACGTGTTAACCCCACTTAAATTCCCCGGTGCTTTAGTAAACCAGTAAACAAGGTATTTGATATTTTGTAATCAAATATTAACCGCTTACAGTTTATACTAAAATGCAATTAACGTTCTATTTCATGATAACATACACAGGGTGATCAGAAACGCATTTGTTTCCTTGAGTGAAAATAACCCATTTAAATTAACTTCTTTGTACACTTCTATAATATCTTCTTTTACTAAATATTATTTTAATACAATTTTTGTGTTTATCTGTATTTCTTTCTTTTAGTGTCGTGGCTATAGTTTTATGTTTAGATTATTATGTTTCTTTTAAAAAAAACCGGTCAAATGAGGAAAGGTTTTAGACAATTCTGTTACTAACTTATAATGCTGTCCAGCTCTAATTATTCTAGTTTTAGAAAGTTTTGAAAAAATTACTTTTTTAATTTTTATGAATTTTTGAAGTCTTTATCGTAACAATTTTTTTTAACGATTTTTATTATTTAGAGTTTCTAGAGATGATGAAACGACTAACCATATTGATGACATTTTTTTTTTAATTTATAACATGCCAATTTGGCTAAAAATTGTTTATTATAAAAGAAATATATGCTTAAAAAAATTGACAATAAAGTTTAAAAAACTACATTTTCAAAACCGAATTTAACAACAGAGGTCATCAGTTGACAATAATTTCTTTTGATATTAAAATATATTTTTTACTGATTCCTTTGTTTTTTTCCTACAGTGATACCTATATGTAACTGTTTTGAGATCTGATTTGATAATAATTTTTTTTGTTATTTGTAAATATGATTTTTTACTGAATTTATTACTTGATAGTACACACGGGTCACTTGTTTCACCTTGAGGCAAACATTCAAAATGCACAATTCCATTAAAGTCGAAAAAAAGAGTGGGTATCACTTTGACATTGGATCGAGACTGACTGGTTTCTTGAAACGTGGAGATCCGCCAATCCATTGTGATGATTAAACTTTTGTCTCAGTGTCGTAGCCGTAAACTCAGCTTTCGTCTCCCGTTATGATCTTTTGAATTAATGTTTCATCGTCATTGGATTGTTCAAAAAGTTGCCGACAAACGTCCACATAGTTTTCTTTCTGTTGTTCGGTCTTTAGACGAGGAATACATTTTACTCTAAGTCGATGCATGTTCAATTTATCAGTCAAAATGTCATGGCATGACCCGACTGAAATTCTTCTGCAATTTCTCTGGCAGTCAATCGGCGATTTGCACGCACCAGATCTTTGACTTTCTGAACGTGGGAAAAATCAGTTGAAGTCGAAGAATCATCTTCAATTGACTGACGACCACTTTTAAATTGGTTTGTTTTTCTGTGGAATTTATTGTTCTTCTATTTACTTTTAATGGTATTTGTCGTTCATATTCTTCAGAGTGTAAACCTTGAGTGGGTTTTTCTTTCTATTGTTATCATTGATCTTCTGTGCTTTTGATTTTTCCACAGGTAGGTTCTGAATTTCCCTCATTTTACTTTTTTGCAGTGTTACTTCATTTGTGACTTTTTTTGTAAGTTCTATAAAATTATATCCCTTATGTTTTAATTTCCATTTTACTTTAAGATTCACTTGTTTTTTACTTCTTGCGGATTTATGGCAAATGATACATAAATATATTTCTTAAGCAAACTTTTGCCAAAACAAATGAACATTACAACTTTTTCTAAAATGCTGAAGAAAATGTTTAGAATAAAAACGTTTCTACCATCGTCTCTATCTTCAAACATTTTATTAGTTCCTATCTTCTTCCTGAGCTTCCTTCCTATTTGACTTATTGATTACGATAAAGTTTTTTAAGTACAGGTTTTTCGCACTCTATAATTCTTAAAAATAAACACTTTAAACACTTTTGAATTACTCGATTTGAACATATTGTTTTCTGTCAACAGCTAAAATAATGTCTAAATTTAACTTTATTAAAAATCGTAATTAGATTTGTTTGAATTTTTTACCAACATACTAAAAATCTAAATAATAAAATATTAACGAACTGTTTACGAAGGAGAAAAAAAAATTCCTTTGAAGTAATGTTTTGAAGACACAATGGAATTCTAGATGTATTTTGGAGAAAAGTCATATAAAAGTTTCCTTGGTATATTAGCTTTTTATCTGTATATCAAACAAGCAGTCGAAGTAATAAAAGAAACCTGTTTACATGAATATATGTATTCTATTTAAGAAGGTAAACATAATTGTTGCCATTATTGTGTGAATAAACATACCTTCATTTAGCAACTGAAGTTTAATTATAACGGTAGCATTATAGAGGAAAGATTATTTTGAATAACATAAAATTTAGATACTCATTGAGAGTGTATCGTAATAAAAAATTTTGTTAATGCATTTAATCAAAATTTCTAATAAACCAATTAAAGTATGGAAGCGGAAAATATTGTTTAAATGTTATTGTCATATTTTAATAATTAAGTTCAATTTGATTACCAAAAAAATATTACGTAACCGAAATGTATTATACGCTTCGGTGCTATCCGAATAGTTGTTTTTAAAATTATTTTACCAAACCCTGAAGCAAAGCTTACATTAAAAATTTCATGAGGAATATCATTAGACTTTGTGAAAACGACGTAAAAAAAACCTAGTAAATAAATTACCGACTCATGACAGTTGAAGAGCTTTGCTTTATAAAGATATAGCTGGCTCCTTTTGCATTGACGGTAAAACTCATTTCGGCTGTGTCATATATGCGGATGTTCAGCGTAAATCCTCACAAATCTTTACAAGGTGGATTTTGCGAGATGGGTACAAAAAACTGCACTAGACGGGTGAATCGTCTGGAATGAAACCATGCAAAAGATTGCAAAAGAAGACATGTTATTTGTGGATTATTATGTACAATAAAACACCATAATAATATTTTGTTATAATCTTTTTAACGGACAAAAAAGGAGTTTAATTTTTTTAAATTTATTTTACTACCACAGACTATTCTCAACATTATTTGTTAATAAGATGTAGTAGGTATTACTATTTGTGTATTACTCCTTCATATAAAAATCCCCACACTTCGCCTTGTACCATCAATGAACTGTGGTGTCACCTGACGAATGTTACATACTTCAAAGGTATAATCTAGAAATGGTGTCGATATGACCAAACTTGCTTAAAGGAAACATGTCGCAAAAAAAAGTTACAAGTTATTAAAATTTCTTTTTTATTTCTTGTTTTCTTCTTAACTCAGAACCCAGTTAACCGATTTGAGCAAAATGAAGTATGCAGTGATTATGTTCCTATTAGGTCAAATCATACATATCGTTCATTTTACTACAACCCTTTGTGAATATTCTTCCGTTACTTTTTCGTAAGTTTAAATTTTTACACGCAACTATCAGAAATAGGTACATACCACATATTTTTTGGAAATAACTACGTATCCATAATAAACATAATAAATGACAATTAATAACATAATAAACTGAAAGGTGGCAATAATAAAAAGTCTACTAATTTAAATGTTCTACGTGTCCTCCATTCTCTTCGACACGTTTCCTTAAAGGATTTTGAAACTATTCAGAATAGGAAATGAATTATAGGTATGTTCCAACTTGTTGTACGACGTCTTTTATTATATATCTCCCAAAGTTCTTCTCCCATATTAGGTATTACAGAGTTGTAAACAATTCCTTGCAAATTACCCCAAAAGTAAAAGTCTAACGGATTAAAATCCGGACAGCGAGAAGACCAAGGAAAGTCACTACCACGATCAATCCAACAGTTTGGAAATGCTTGATTTAAATGTAATTAGCAGGAGCACCATCGTGCATGAATCAAATTTGTCATCTCGTATTAATGGGTACTTCTTCGAGAGCTCCAGGAAGTTCTTGTCGAAGAAATTCCAAATAATTTTGGCCCTTCAACCTTGTAGGTACAGCGATAGGCCCCAAAATAAAATTTCCCTTAATCCCGCAGCAAAAGTTAACTGAAAATTCATGTTGGAAGTGATGCTCTTTTATTGCGTGTTGATTTTCTTCGCTCCACATGAGAGTTTTTCCAATTAAAAATACCTCTATGGATAAAAATAGCTTCACTGTAAAGGCAATTCTCCGGAGAAAATTGTGATTCCTATTATGCAACTGGAGAAATTGTTCGGAAAATGTTAATCTCAGCGGGCGGCCTGGTTCAAGCAAATTTTGTACAGGGTGAAAATGGGAACATTGTAACTGCTGCGTGTGAAGTATAGTTGAAACCGTTTTGCGGCCAACTTCTGTGACTACTGACAAACGACGAATACTAATTTCGGGATTTTTTTCTTCTCTCTCTAGAATTTGTTCTTCGTCTTGTGCCCTTCTTTGAACGTACCTTCCCTTTCGCGAATTAGACCGGAAGTCTCCAGTTTCTGTTAATCTGGTGAATAAAGAAGCAAACAATGTATGAGAAAGCTGTCTGTGGTAAAGTTCTTCATAAGGTTCTCTTAGCAGAGCGTCCATTAAAATGTTTCTGTACATATACCACTATCATGTCTTTTATTTCATAATTCGTAAATTCATTGTGACGAGGCATTAAATGATCTGAAAATTTTCCAGAAACAAACTTTTGCAAAATACAAACTTGCAGTGACATCGAAATTGTCATGTTGTTATATATACGTAGTTATTTTCAAAAAATATGAGGTATGTAATATCTTCATAACAAAGCAGAAATTCGACTTTTGATAGGTATACATTTTTGTGTAGAATAAAATTCTTTACCTATTTCTGATGGTTGCGTCTAAAAATTTATAGAAGAATATTCACAAAGAATTGTAGTAAAATGAACGCCCTGTATGATTTAACCTAATAGGAACATACTGCATACAACAATTGCATAGTTCATGAAAAGAAACTAAGCAACAGCAAATTTTGGTCAAATCGGTTAACTGGGTTCTGAGTTAGAGAAAACAATAAATAAAAAAAGAAACTAACACCCTGTAACTTTTTGCGACATTTTTCTCGCAAGCTTGGTTAAATCGACACCATTTAATGTAAATAAACTGAACTCGTATTATTACCTAAATAAATAAAATTATAAAAATGCAGTTGAAATTGGATAAAAATAAAATTTTAATGGATATCCACGTCGCCAAATGGAGAATAATAAAGTGTTAATAATGTAGATACTCAAATTAAACGATACGAAATATATGTTTTTACGTTAAATTTAATTATTTCATAATTTTTTAGTTCACCTAGGATAACATTTATCGAACTATAGTGTACATCATAAGTATAATGGTGGTAGACGGTATCTACTAACAGCAACAATTTTGTTTTATTCAAATTTTCCTGTATCGGCGACAATTCAGTACACGAGTTTTAGATCCTGTATTAGGAACTTCGGTGATATTTTTGGAATATTGCAAATACTAAAATGTTGTTTCAGTGAAAACAAGTCGCTGTGGAAACATCGGATATACGAACTCATCGCGGTCGTTACAGCTAACTATGTTTATTTTTTCTAAGCGTAGGTCGTGATAAAAAATTATAAGCGATAGCTTTATAGGATTAGAATGCAGGTAATACGTTCAGGTTATATCCAGATTTCTTAAATAATCAAATCAGAAATCCAGTAAATTTATGTAGTATCAAAATAATTTTATTGTAACTTAATTAATAACTGCCTATTAAAATATACTTCACTATATTTATTTATAAAAGATCAAACTTGAGTAAGTTTAATTGCAAAGGAAACATGTCTATTATGTGTTAAAGTTACTGCTTAATGTTTTTACATACGTTTAACTTTTAGAGATCACTCAAATCTAACAATTTAATTTATTTTATGGAGACCACTTTATCAAGCAATAGGAATATGCATAAAACGGAGAAATAAGTTCATACAGTGTAACAAAAAAATAATAATAATAATAAGAAAAGTGATGACTTTTCCTAAAACAATTTCTGAGGATTATACCATTCTTCAAAGATTGATTAAACGAAGGTAATTATCTACATGTCAAGTTTGATCAAATATTAACAAACAGTGGCGGAGTTATATGGTTCTCAATGATTCCAACTTCCAAGCATGGATTTGTATATCGTATTTTCAAATAAAATTATTGTGGCTTCACTGCTAAAAATGCGGCAAACATTGTCATGAATATTGGACCTTCTACCGTGACCAGTGTATTATATGAAAAAAAAAAAAAAACAAGTCGGAAAGATTTCCTGCGACGTCAAATAACTTTTTTGACAGTTAAAGTTAAACCCCTTCAAATCTGACGCCAATAGATCTATATCTAACGACTATTCAATGATTCTTGAGCAGATGATGGGTTTCAGATCGAGTCTATGAAAAATCATAAAACTTTTAGGAGTCGCTTTAAGAATAATTGTTACTTTTAATTTGAGAAATTGCGTTTTTCTCAAAAGCGATGCATTTTTACATTATTACTATTTAATTTAATTTTAATGTTAATGCATTGAAATTATATAAAATTTTTATCTCGTTATTCAGCCGGTAAGTGATATCCTTATAATCTCTACCCAACATCGCTATTAGCGGATCATCTGCAAAGAGACTCACATAAGATTCATTTAGTACCTTATACAAATCGTTTATATAAATACAAAATAACAAGGGGCCTAAAACAGTACCTTGTGGAACACCTATTTTGCTAACAATTGTTTTGATAAATTGTTATTAATCCCAGTTTTCTGGAACTTTTTTTATTTAAGTAATTAGTTAACCACTACAACGCACTGTGTATTATATTATATAGCTGCAATTTTTGACCTTGACCTATCAATGGTTTCAAACGCTCGTTGAAGGTCAATAAAAACACTTAATACAACTTTACCGTCATTGAGTCTTTCCATTTCGCACACACAAAATTTAAAGCTGTTTCGCACGAATGTTTTTCACGAAAACCTGACTGTCCTTCATAAATAAGATTGATATATTCACAATATGTTCTTAGTTGTTCACAAACTAATTACTAAATTAAATTATCATGGAGTAAGTCCTTCAACAAATGTTCGAAAACTAATTATTGTTACCTATTCCACACCCTAAAAAAAAGATATGGGAAATATGATTTTAAATACAAATTTGTCCCTCCGTATCTCAAAACAGAAGATGAGAGTTGCTTTCGGTGTGCAGCAAAATAAAACGCTCTCTCAACTGTAAAAATAAAAGTATTTTTATTGAAAACAACGTTAGTCAACAGTCAACCCGTAGATTTTCGTAAAAGGCCCAATATTTAAAAAACTAAAATAAAATGATTACTTGACAAATTCTAGATGGGAGTGACAACTGTGAAAAAAATGCGTGTTGCTATGGAAGCGATTAAAAAAATAATCTAAAAATTATACAATATAGTTCGTTTTGAATTAAAATGAAAATGAGACTATACAGGGTGTTTCAGAGAGACCTCCCATAAATATAAGGGGTGATACGACAAAAAATAAGAATTTTTTGTTTTATGAATGTCTATCTCCTCTTGTTTTCGAGATACAGGTCAACAAAATAAAAATTTTGAAACAGAATTTTTACGAAAATTACGATGCGAAACATTTTTAAGAAATTTAGTATTCCGGGGTTTTTAAGGATGCCATATACGCTGGTCTAATTATTTTTTGGATATTTTATAGAGGGCGCTAGTTATGCTATATTCCTAATACATTTTAAGTACCAATTTTTTAAGGATTGGTTTTTACCATTCGGGCTCCAATTTCTAATGTACAATTTTATTTTCTAAAAATAATAACTTCCTAATGTGAACGGTTTTCGAGAAAAAAGGTTTTTAATTAAATTCTTACAATACTACGGTGTATAAAATAAGTGACTTTTCTCACAGTAGGCTTATGTCAAAACTTATTGATGGATGTCTCATAAACAACGCATACATTTTTAGTAATATTTTAAACTCTTAATTAACTTTATATCAAAATTTGAGTGACTGTAATTAGTCATTACTAACTAGTCACTAAAATCACTAAAATGTTGATATAAAGTTAATTAGAGTTTTAAATATTACTAAGAATGTATACGTTGTTTATGAGACATCCATCAATAAATTTTGACAAAAGCCTACTTTGAGAAAAGTCACTTATTATATACAGGGTCGGAAAGTCCCCATGATTCATCGGCCGTTACCTGAGAGCGATAAAGAAAGTCATAGAAATCCGTGCGATAGAAAAAGATAGATAGAAAGGCGTCTAATAGTCACCGCCCATTTCGCCCTTCCACAAATAAGATCCACTTCTTGTCTTTCTTTCACCTGCACTTCCTCCACCAACCTGTTTCAATTGCAATTATAAATAATACCTTATTATTATTTATTCTCTAGAATTCTGTAAGAGTGAAAGAAAAATATTTGACAGACTCGTATAATGAGAATGAAAACGAATAAAAGAAAGGATAGGACAAAAATAAAAGGGTTGAGACGATATGATAATGCTCTTAATTCAAATGTTGCATAAATATGTATGTCCAAAACGCCTTAAGTGAAGAATATTTCATATTTCCTACCTCCCTATCAGACATCTTAAGTATATAAAAATGTAAATTAATCCCATTTCAGTTCTAAGTGCAGTTGATTTCAGCCTTCGGAAAATGCTGCACTTGCAGCATATCCAGCTCTGTACAATATCCGGCGGCTGCGACTGAGTTTTAGTTCGTATGCAATTCATCAGTGTTTGCAGGAAAGCGTGATTGCGGGTGCAATTAATTTCTCCTTCTGCCTGGAGAAGTCTGAGAGCGCGATGCTTGAATCGGTCGCCCCAGGGCGAGAATTCTATTGTTACACACCCTTCGACATCCCGATTCTCCGTATTATTGTTATTGCAAGAATTTCAGTTTCTGTTCTGATAAGGTCAAGTTTAATACGGAAATAACTCGAGAAAAGTTATAGAGGAAGTTCGGTGACTGTCGGATCGCCGGATAATGTCAGATAATATTTCGAAAAGTTATAATAAAATATTTACAAATTTCGAGAGACAAATGTTTGATATTTAAAGCACTACGTACCTAGACAAAATTTATGTGGTTTTTTAAAGTCTAGAGTTTTCCACGCGCGCTCCTCCAGGTAGCTTCAGTCAATCTAATTTAAGAAATGCCTATTTATTTAGTCCCAGTCAAAATTCAATTCAAAATGTGTATGACAATGTAGAATTAATAGATATTATTTTAATTTGCAGTGAAAAAAAGGAAAATGCTTGTACCAAGTGCTGATACATTCACCGTCGTGGTTCGATGGAGGCAGTAAACAGGAAATTTGGAATCACATCGTGGAAGAGATCCATTTTTAGTTATCGGATTAGTATCTGGGAAATTATAACATTAGACTCGCTTTAGTTTAACAAATACTTGAAGTAAAATAAGGAATAAGTGAATTTGTCAATTAGATTTGTAGTAAGTATAACAACCCCTGGTTCGATCGAGAAAAAACAAATGAAGGCGCTGGCTACTAACTTTAAAGAGGGGAAGTATGGTTTAATTTTATAAAACAAAAGCAGAGTAAATACACCTAACTTTATTATTTACGTACAACAGTCTTCAAATTAAACATGTGACAAATAGAAAGAACAACAAAAACATTAACAACCATTTTACATAAAATGAGAGTGCCAGGCTCACCTAGAGCTCCTGTGGGGAAAGAGCATGGCAGAGAAACCCACGATCGTTGCTCTAACTACCCAAATATAAATACAAAACAACCGCTAACAAAAGGCATAAATTAAGATCCTTTGCTAATGATAAATAAGACCTGACTTATTTAATTTCTCACTAAATGTCACCTCACTCGAATTAGACATACACACTTCCAAGTAAAACTGAAGAGGTTTGGTGTTAGTTAGCCGGCAGGGCCGGAAGGTACTGGAGTCCCATACGGGAGGCAATCCAGCTATGAGTTGAGATTTCGGAAGATCTGTTTTAACAATTATTTTTTGTATTTAATTATTCTTTTTTTCAGATTCGTTCCTCACTGGCGAAAATGTTAGTGTAAATTCAACAAGGTTCTTATATGCGTATGGTAACTACTGAAAAGTAGTTCCAAATTGGCATAATAAGAATAAATAAACCAGTGCCAGACTGTGCTCTACAAATAACAACGTATTGCCGAATAAGAATAAACTTTAATGTATTCCCGTGTATCCGGCGAGTGTCAAGGAATATATTGCTCGAGATAAATACCGCTAGTTTACTTGTTTATGGAGCCGATGCCAAGAAATTTTAATATTCTTAAAAGGTAAATTTGAAAGTCCTAACTTTTCTCACTTTAAAGTTATAAATCCTAAATAAGGAAAGTGCTTATCAATTTGCATGAAAATTTGTCCTACAATTTTCCATGCTTTAATTATAATTATGATACCTCTTTTTAATTTCTTCGTTACTTTAAAGGTATTAAGGTGGTTTATGTAATACTTTGATATCTATTAATTATATTTTGGAAGACAAAAAAAAATGGTAAAATGCAGAAATACAGCCAGTTATATTTCATCGTGGCTATTCTCTTGTTTGTCATTGGAATAAGAGCCTAAAGTTATTTTAACACAATGGCGAACAGAAATATATTTAGAATATTTTTCTATATCAATACTTTCTAGTTGTAGGTACTGAAAAAACAACAAAATCAGAATATTCAAAAAATAGTTTAAATTTGCCGTCGGAATTGAAGGGTGCTACACCTGCACAAAAACATGTATATCTATCTATAACACTTATATGAACACTTGATATACAGGGTGATTCACTACTTTACCAATAAAATTTGGGAATAGATGCATCATGAAAAATGGAGTCAATATCGTAAAAAAATTGTAATACTCGAGTTTCCGAAAAAAAAGTTATTGAAGTTGTAGCATTTACACCCCTTATATGACTGGGTGACTGTATTGTCTCTAGTGTCATACGCGTTGTGCGCTGTACGCAATACGCTCTCTCTTCACGTGGCCCCAGGCGATTCCGAATACTGAAATCCCTATTTAGAATTTGCGTTTTTGTGATAGTGTTTACATTAGTTTTTCAAATGTCAAAAATGGCTTACATGTAGGTACAGCAACTCGGAGTTGATGGATATCGGATATAGATAACATTTGTGTTATGATGAAACATTTATGTTATAGTGAAGCATGACAATATTTTTGTTGGTTCACAGAAGCTGGGTAAGACGGGCCCAAATGTGTTTACACGTCGGTGGACAAAATTTTGAACAGTTGTTGTAACATCAGATAAGTCAAATTATTTTATTAAAACCACAAATTAATTTTATTAATTAATAAAAACAGTAGTGGCAAAAGCAGTTGAATTTGCTGATGGGTTATTTTATTTATTTCTTCCTTTGGGAAAGAAATTGTTTAAATTTTTTGTCCGTTCCTTTTTTATTACACTTTGCCACCGTGCCGGTCGCGGACTGTATACTTTACCTTGAGGTTTACAGTGGACTAGTTCCCAGTGCCATGCAAAAGTATATTTTTAAATCATTTATGTTTTTTTACAAAATTGTATTTCTGAGATTGTACATTCATTTTTTTTTGTATAAGTTCTGAATCACCCGGTATAAATCAATCATAATTTACAAGTACAATGCGATATAAAATGAGAATATGTAGAATTTATAGTTTTGGCGATTGTGACTTAAAAAAATTCTCAAATTTAAAAAAAATCGTTAATTTGTAAGATGTAAATGTGTTCGGGTATATTCTTGTACGTAATATATTTCCAGACCTGCATAAATCCCTTGACGATTTCAATGAGTAACGTCATTGAAAAGGCACGTCTATAATACTTCAAACCATTAACGTCAGTTCGTGTTCATTATTCTTGTTGTAATATAAATTATAATGGCAAACTATTCATTTACGTTATTAGAGATGCGGCAAGTAATAGTAATAAAAATGTTTTACGTAAGTATTGACTAGCTTATCATATGGAATCATTTGTTCAACATACGTAGATATTAGGTATCAAATACAATGGCCGTTAGTCCTTTCATACGGATATTTGCAACAACGCATTATTTATCTCTTTTTCGATTAACTCATTAAGGATTGTTCTGCCTTTTAAGCAATGGTGTATTATTAATAAAGTTGTTAAGATTATTATAAAATTTTATTTTATTTTATTATTTTTTTAAAATTTAATTTAAGAAACAAATACTCAGCTTAAAAAATTACTTATCTTTAAAATGATCAACTCTTATCTCCAGTCAGTTCTGTTGAATTATATAATACAAATTTGATATTTTCTAATGTTATTCAACTCACCAGAAACAATAATTCGATTAACATTATACATATCTCTAACCAACCTTACATAAATTTATTTACCTATATTAAAAAAATATTTTATGTAAAGTTGGTCGTTTTGCCGGTTGCATATATCTACGATATTATTATCCTAAAAACTAAACTAAAACCAACACTTGGCAGGTCATGTCATAAAGTTTTTAACACAAATCTGTCCATGAACTGTCTTTATATTTTCTAAATGATTTGATCTGTTTAATTAAAAAAATTATTCAGGTAAGTCTTTACCTCAAATCTTCCTTATCTGTCATGTTTATGTTATTTTATTTCTAATGTGCACAAAACTATCAATTCTATCCTTGAATTCTATACTGCATTATAATGAATGAGGTACCTTTCTTTATAATCCTTAGTTTAATTCTTTAAAATTGTGGATATTGAATCGGCTTCTATTCAGGAACATATTATTACATCCAATTTGTAAAAAATTTCCTTTAACGTCTCCTTCAAACAACAACCTGCAAACAATTTTCTCAACTTCTTTCAATCCTGCTACCTTCCTTTTATTTACTCTGATTCTAAATTCCTCAATTTTTTACTTTTCTTCAGCCTTCCTTTTTTTATGCAACTAACTTCTAATTCCTCTTCTCTTTTGTTTTTCTCCTGATCCTAGTTAAACTTTAAGGTCCCTACAAAGACTTTCACATTTTTAAAACGTTCTCATGCCTTTTTATCTATTATGTACAATTTTTTTTTATATTCTAATTACATAAATGTTTATTAATGTTTTCCAGAATTATTGTTTCTTTATTTTTTTTTATATTTACATTATCTTTCTATCATCTCAATTTCAAACCTGTGTATCGACTTTTATGTTGTCGTTCTTTAACATTAATCAGTTTTGAATCATAATATTGAAACTTCAAATTTTGATTTATCTTAGTATAGATATTACTTCATTTGATAGAAAAATTATAGGAAAACTATTAGAATTTATTTGGATTTGCTTAAAACATAAAATGTCCTTTATTTACATCGAGTTTTATTAATAGAAACATCATGTAAAAATATGTAATGCATATCTATAGTTCAGCTCATACATTAATTACACAGCTTCACAAAAAAAGTCTTGTGCAAATGACCAGTATACTTTATTCCCATGCATTTTGAGCCGCTGAATTCGAATCCGATGTCAGAACTGCCCCAGCAAGTTACCAGAATTTTCTGTCATCAAAAAATGTTTAAAATTGCTAAAACTAGTGTTCAGGCACGGCCGTCTCTACTAACAGGCCATGAAATTGGAAATCTTGCAACACCGCATGGTTGTCCACCGGGCAGGCCATTTTCATTGTTTGTTTACTGTGCTGATGAGCCGGTAACAAAACAAATTGCACTGATATTTGCTGATATTATTGATAGTTATTTATTAAAAGGTTAATAGGTTGTTTCTGTTGTTTGCGTAGAGGATATNTGATTTTGAAATTCTATGAAACATTCCTCAATAGAATACTTCCATATTCCATCAATCTTGCGTCCATTTCTAAAGTAGGACTCTATGATAAACACTTTTTGTTCTTGAGAAAACACCATTTTAAACGCTTTTTAAAACGAAAATATTCAAATTGATAGCGGCGATATAGCGCTTTGACAGATGACGTTTAAGTTCATTTGCTATACGCTACGCCCTACGTCCAAATTTTCAGAACCAACTTGACCACGTTTTTATTTGAACGCTCGTTATTTTCTAAATGATTTGTTTTGTTTAATTAAAAAAAATATTCAGGTAAGTCTTTACCTCAAATCTTCCTTATCTGTCATGTTTATGTTAGTTTATTTCTAATGTGCACAAAACTATCAATTCTATCCTTGAATTTTATACTGCATTATAATGAATGAGGTACCTTTCTTTATAATCCTTGGTTTAATTCTTTAAAATTGTGAATATTGAATCGGCTTCTATTCAGGAACATATTATTACATCCAATTTGTAGAAAATTTCCTTCAAACAACAACCTGCAAACAATTTTCTCAACTTCTTTCAATCCTGCTACCTTCCTTTTATTTACTGTGATTTTACTCTAAATTCCTCAATTTTTTTACTTTTCTTCAGCCTTCCTTTTTTTATGCAACTAACTTCTAATTCCTCTTCTCTATTGTTTTTCTCCCGATCCTAGTTAAACTTTAAGGTCCATACAGAGACTTTCACATTTTTAAAATGTTCTCATGGCTTCTTATCTAGTATGTACAAATTTTTTTATATTCTAATTACATAAATTTTTATTAATGTTTTCCAGAATTATTGTTTCTTTATTTTTTTTATATTTACATTATCTTTCTATCATCTCAATTTCAAACCTGTGTATCGACTTTTATGTTGTCGTTCTTTAACATTAATCAGTTTTGAATCATAATATTGAACCTTCAAATTTTGATTTATCTTAGTATAGATATTACTTCATATGATAGAAAAATTATAGGAAAACTATTAGAATTTATTTGGATTTGCTTAAAACATAAAATGTCCTTTATTTACATCGAGTTTTATGAATAGAAACATCATACAAAAACATGTAATGCATATCTATAGTTCAACTCATACATTAATTACACAGCTTCACAAAAAAAGTCTTGTGCAAATGACCAGAATACGTTATTCCCATGTATTTTGAGCCGTTGAATTCGAATCCGATGTCAGAACTGCCCCAGCAAGTTACCAGAATTTTCTGTCATCAAAAAATGTTTAAAATTGCTAAAACTAGTGTTCAGGTCTTTATATTCCCATGTATCTTGACCCACTAAACACGAATCCGAAGCCAGATGTGGTCTATAAGGTCACAAATCCTCCCTAAGCTTAAAAATCCACAAAATTATTAAATTAGCTTCTATGATACAGGTATGAGTTAACAGCGACTGAAAATCGTGGTCCGATCAAAGCAAATCACCAGAACTTTCTAACCTGAAGAATAACTTAAAATTAATTCAAAAATATATTATTCTCATGAATTCAATGCTGCCCATATAGATTACAACGCCTGCGAAATTTCTTGGCGCCCAGTTATAAGCGAACAGAAATGCTTTAACCCTAAACAAAACCTAAAACATTAAACTAAGAGAAAGCGTATAACACAAGAAAACCAGGCGTTGAGGTGTCATTGGGTAGCACTGAATTTATGGGAATAATATATTTTTGCATTATTTGTAGCCTTATTATAAATTTTGTGGATTTTAAAGCTTTTTTAAGGTTAGGAAGGGTTGTGACCTAATGGGCCAAATCTGGGATACATGGGAATATTAAGCATTTTGTGATGTTAGAACATTCTGGTGATTTGCTGGGGCAATTCTGACATTGGATTCAAATTCAACAGCTCAAAATACATGGGAATAATGTATTCTGGTCATTTGCACAAGACTTTTTTTGTGTTATTAACTATACAAACAGTCAATGTACAATAAGAATTTAGACCTAGACGATGTATTTATTCATTTAGTATAAAAAAGATCTTGAACTGGATATTTGTCAAATATATCTTACTTTGACATTGGCAAATTGATACAATAAATGGGGATATTCATTATTCTTACTAATATATTCACTGACGTACCATAAATATTTTACTCAACATAATAGGTAAATCATTAACATTCTCTTGATAATTAATAAACATGATGCAAATTTGATAAACACTACAATAAATATGTACATACATATTTTGCTCTCTGTACAGGGTAAGTATATTTTTTTCTTTCATTTAATCTAATATCAATCATGTTTTTCTCAAATCAAAAGAAAGTCCTGGTGTAAACTACTCTAAAGCTTTACTACAGATACTTTCTGGCACCAGAAACATAGCAAGATAAGATATATTTCTAGATGATGTCAATCTGCTTTAAAATGGAATTAGATTTCTATTTCGGAAAAAAAAACGATACCTACTATTCCGTCTCTACATAGATAGGCATCTAAACTATGAGTAGAGTGATTGTGAGTTTCATCACTATCTGGCTCCCTAACTGCGAATCAGAAAACCTGAATGAGCTGACATAAATTCTCAGAGAAATATCTAGCAGATACTTATCTGTCCTATGTGCAAAAATACATTATCAGATAGATCGCCTCTTAAGAGGACACAATATTAATGACATCTATAATATCTCAAGCAAGATTTTTATACCTTTTCCAAGACAATTTGCGAGAACGATATACTCCAAAACTCAAAGTACATCTACATACATATGACAAAGTATACTGGAACAGAAACACATTAGCACGAGCTTAATGGGACAAAAATGCTTACAGAATAAGAAAGAAGAGAATCAGCAGTTGCAGAGCAGGGCACTCAATAGAGCGAAGTTTTAGTATGGGGGATGATTTTTGTCTAAACTGTACAGGGTGGACCAAATTCGAACTTTCGAATGTTTCCCGAAAAGATAATTTTGGTCATATTTTATGATCCCTTATAAGTTTGTCTTATGAAGATATTTGGTTTCTGCAAAGAGACTTTTTACACAATTTTTTGTTTAGATTCCAGTGACGTATGCAATATTTTTCTGTAACTTCTGTTTTTTTCAGTTATAACACATATTTATATTTTACACAATATCAATAATGCTAAGACTACACAGGGTGTTCCATTAAAAATAAACACGTGTTATAACTAAAAATCCAGAAGGTAAAATGAGGCGTTTACTGCAATAGTGGCCTAACTTAAAAAATAGCATTTGTGAATAATTAAGGTTTAAAATATAGTGATATTTTTAATGGTTCTTGCAGTGAGAAGCAATTTAATACATTTATTTTAAATTTGGGAAAAGGTTCACCACTTTCATTGGTAATCAACATACCATATAATTTTACATTATAAAACACCGAACATTACCAAAAAAACATAGGCCACTTGTGCAGGTTATTATATAATTTCAAGAATATTAGGTCAATTATAAACAAAAACTATGAAACTATACTAACAACTTTTATTGAAAAATCAATAGGAAATATTCGTTCTGTGACTATATAATGTAACTGTATAAATATATGTATATTAAACATAATAAGTTATTCTTCTTATCTCCATTAAGAGAATTCTACAGGATCGTATAGTCCATTGGGATCATCATCTGTATTTATGGGTGTATTTTGTTTTACTCGTAGATCAATAAAAACTTGTGAAAAATTGGAGGTACATAGGGTAACAAGTCAGTAAGGTTATTGTACTTTAAACTATCAATCTCTCTCCCGAAATCTGTATTTCCACACTTAGGCCACTATTGCAGTAAGCGCCTCAAATAATACCGCTTCTACTCAAGAAACTGTGTAAAAATCCTTTTTACGGAATATTCATAAAAAAAAGTCATCATAGAAAACAATCAAAATTTAACACCGCTCTGTATTTCTTAAACGATTCAAGATATCGAGATAAGATTGTCGTCAATCAACTTTTCGCGAAAATAGAACTTGCAAAATCAAAAATATTGATTTCTACCCTTTTTCGAGAAAGACAAAATAATATCCAGCGAAACGAATACACACAGTAAATATAAATACTGCCCAGAAGACCTAATCTCCTATTTCAAAGTTTCTGCTGATGAAAGCGATATGTTTCTCCAATCAAGAGTCAGTCTAAGCTGACGTCGCGTCGTTGCAACTAACCTGCTTTTCAGTGATGGAATATTCTTTAGGAACAAACAATTTCATAAAAGTCTGTTGTTGGAAATTTGATTGACAATTTTTGGCTGGCGGTGAAATACCCGCATTAATAAATATAAATACAACGCCTTTTATTTAATAAATATGTTTATATGTAAGAAGATAAATTTAAAATGAAAAGGATATGCATCACGTAAAATTTAAAAACGTTGGAAAGCTTCAGGCAAAACAGATCAGAGTTATATGACAAGATTTTTGTGGAATTCGCTTCCAACAACACAAACAATTCGCTGATGGTATCCCCTTTGTTCAAGTGACATAACGAGGTTGCGCGGCATAATTAGTATTTGTTTGAAGCTCGGGAGTGTTTAAACTGCAGAACTGATTAAATTTTTGCTGCCAATATCAACGCCGCTGATGAATATCTCGGTTAGATGGCACAGATACAATTTTAAAGAGATGAGATTTTAACCAAATGGAGTTATGTACTACTTGTTGTGCTGTGAGCAAATTCATTTTTCCAATTACCTTTTGTGCCGCAACATTTTATATAACTGGAGCTTTTACGTTGCAGGAATTAAATTTATTAAGCACACTATTATACTGAATTTTGTGGGGTGTTTAGTGCAATAAATAACCACGGAAATAAAGGTCCCATCCAATCATACAAGTGGTCGTATTTTTTATTGTGAACCAGTATTAATTACCTTGATGTTTGTTCTTATTTTGAATGCATATATTAATACTACATTTAAAAATATGCAACCACTTTAATTCACATCATTCGTATGCATTAAAATATTCTTTGAAATAAGACTGATAATTTTGAGTTGCATGATTATTATTTACGCTCAAACTGAACATATAGGAATAGCGTATATGTGATACAATGGCGGGTGTGTCTGTACTCAATAAGAAGGAATAAATAATATGCAGGTATAAACAAACAGCTACAAATGTAGGTAATAACTGAATTTATTGTCTTATTTGTCCAGGCGGTAGAACATTCGAAGCGTTTGTATTTGAAGAGTATTTTGTTGTACAGAAAAATCACAAATATTATGTAGAATAAGAATCCGAGTTTGCCTATTCCAAAAAACCATTGCTAAATTCAGAGGAACGACAAGCATACAAAAAGAATGAAAAGTGACCTGTTTTTCGACATACTTTTTCCTGTAACATTGAAAGTTAACCCTAAATAAAAAAAGTAATTCATATTTTGTTTATTTCACGATTTTCTATAAAGCTACAACTGCGAATAAAAAAGTTGAATTCTATATTAACAATGAGTGAAAAATAGTAGAAAATCATATGTATATTTAGAGCAATTTTTATAGCAAGTAAATATTTATAAATATCAATGAAACTTTGTGTGTTGATTCTACCTTAAAAATTCTGCAACGATCGATCGCGTGGTTTTCGATTGACAGGATTGTTAATTAAGAAAATTTCAAAAAGTTTATCGCGTAGCGTGGGTCTAAATTAAGGTTTAGAAATGGCACACAATTTTAAAGAGATACTTGTTGCTATAATAAACAATGATCAATACTAAAAATACCTACTTTTACACTTTTATAACCATTTAGAATTTTTCTTAAATATCTTTCTTAAATTTTACTCTATAAACAATTGCCCAGGGAATTTTCTATGCAATCGACAAAATCTTACATGTTACATGTTGAAAAACGGGTGATTTTTCGTTCCTTTTGGAATAGGCAAACTCGAATTCTTATTCTACATAGTATTTGGGATTTTTCTGTACAACAAAATAGATGACTTCCAAAGTAGTAGTAACAAATGAATGTCTTCATCTTCCTTTAGGTTTCAATTACTGAGCAAAGGTAGTTCGCCTTTGTCCATTTCCACAAAAGCACAAGACCAATAACGTAAAAGGTGTTTTAAAAGTAAAACAAGATTTAAATTGTGCGCCATTATCATTCCAAAGAGTTGGCAGCATTGTGCAGGGTTATATGTTGTAGCAAACACGTTGCGGTTTGACAAAATTAGTGATTTAAAGTACGGACAGTGTAGCTGAGACTATACGCAAATTACGTGGAATTTTCGGCAGAAGGAACGCCCTGAATGAAACAATTCGACGACCATTTAATGCGCCGAACATTCGTTGATTGGATGTTGGAGAATCAACAAGAGGACGGTGATTTTACGAAGAAAATCACCTTTAGCGAAGAGGCGCATTTCCATCTTAGTGGATATGTGAACAAGCAGTGACAGTGTGGTGTGGATTTCACGCTGGTGGAGTAATTGGTCCCTTCTTTTTTCAACATCAGGCTGTAAACGAAGTGACTGTAAATGGAGAACGATATCGAGAGATGCTATTGAACTTTTTGTGGCTTCATTTGGATGACATGGATTTGAATGACATGTGATTCCAGCAGGACGGTGTCACCTGCCATAAGGCACGTGGAACCATCCAGTTGTTGCGGCAGAAATTTAATGGACGACTCATCTCACGTAATAGTGAAGTGACTTGGCCACCAAGATCATGAATTAAAGGCAGAAATTCGGAAAGTTATCAACGAAATTCAGCCGCACGTGATGGGGTCATATGGACACTGGAATCGTGATCAGCGACCCCAAAAACATAAAGAACAACTAGTTCGAGACCCATTCCTAGCAAAGATATAAACCGAGAGATCAAAAGAAGAATTTGACCTCTAGATGACCTGCAAATGACCTTTAGAGATCGGTTCGACTAACACGTTCGATGTCTGTTTGTGGGCCTGTGTAATTACAATTCAACTTTTATTAGCCCTATTCTCAAAACTATAGACTAATCTTGTAGAATCCACAAAAATATTACTAATTTCAGTCTTCTTGAAACATGTACCATTTTTCTTAACAGCCATTAAAGTATTGTAGGCTAGGAAATATAGACGCGACTTTTTGTTTCTACAAGCTGAATTTGTTACTATAGATGCTAAATATTATGTATAATAAACATATTAGTTTCTACAGTCATAAAAATTGGGGGAAGATTGTTTACAGGGTGGTTAATTGTATAATTGTTACGTAAATTCAAGATTTTCGCTTATAACTTTTTTCAGTTCATCTCCACGAGAAAACAGTAAAGTACTTTTTTTTGTCTTCAAAAGATCTACAAAACTAGCCCTCGAGCGTCAAAAAATATTGATTAGATCAAAAGTTATAAACAGAAGAAGTTAATTTATGACTTGTGAATTAAACATTTATAAACTGCGTTATTATTATTAACGTTTTGGCATCGCATCCTCTCATTCCTTATCACTGTCTAATAACTCACTCGAAATCTGGAATTGGTAAGTTGAATAATTTACAAGTTAAAGCCTTATAAACAAATTAACTAATTATTAGTCTGGACGATCCCGAGGATCTTCCACAATCGCACTGATTTTTTTCATGGTAGATTTCATAATAATACATTGAAATCTATAATTTTTTTAAATTTCAAATTTGCAACCTGGATTTTTTTTTATTTTTAAGCCTTAGTTGCAAAATGAAGTATACGACGCACGAGCGTGATATAGATATATATTATTACATATTCGGAAAGCTTATGAAGAGGTTCAAGTTAAAAAAAATCGTCAAGATTCGTTGAAAAACAACGGAGTTACAGACTGTCAAATATATTATTTTCAAGCGAATTTCGCTTATTTAACGGCAGGACTATGAATATTATGGTCATTTTCTTCGGACTCGCTGTCGTTCGCTTCCCCCACCCTTCCGCCGCGCCAAGGCTCGCCGAAAATCTAGCGACCCACTGACTTTTGACAATATTTCTTATGCACTTAACATACTTCCACAAATAAAATATTTTTATCTGGGAAAGTACTCGGGTTGCCGGTTATGACAGTATTTTTTTTCCGCTACCAACCTAATTTGTTTAACAATAGGCCGTCAACTTTGACAGTCTGTAACTCCGTTGTTTTTCAACGAATCTTGACGATTTTTTTTTAACTTAAAGCTCTTTTCATAAGCTTTCCGAATATGTAATAATATATAACTATATCACGCTCGTGCGTCGTATATTTCATTTTGCAACTAAGGCTAAAAAATAAAAAAAATTCCAGGTTGCAAATTTGAAATTAAAAAAAAAATATAGATTTCAATGTATTATTATGAAATCTACCATGAAAAAAATCAGTGCGATTGTGGAAGATCCTCGGGATCGTCCAGACTAATAATTAGTTAATTTGTTTATAAGGCCATAACTTGTAAACTATTCAACTTACCGATTCCAGATTTCGTGTGAGTTATTAGACAGTGATAAGGAATGAGAGGATGCGATGCCAAAACGTTCTGGTAATAATAACGCAGTTTATAAATGTTTAATTCAAAAGTCATAAATAAACTTCTTCTGTTTATAACTTTTGATCTAATCAATATTTTTTGACGCTCGAGGGCTAGTTTTGTAGGTCTTTTGAAGACGAAAAAAAAGTACTTTACTGTTTTCTCGTGGAAATGAACGGAAAAAAGTTATAAGCGAAAAACGTGAATTTACGTAAAAATTATACAATTAACCACCCTGTAAACAATCTTCCCCCCATTTTTATGACTGTGGAAACTAATATGTTATTTGTACATAATATTTAGGATCTATAGCAATAAATTCAGCTTGCCGAAGCAAAAAGTAGCGAAATGGCCATTTCCCAGCCTATATTCCTAGCATATGCAAGAAAAGTACATATTAGGTGTAAGGAAAAAAATATGTAGTCTAATGACAGTGAGAGTGACAAAGATTCAGTTGCATGCAGCTGCATGTTCAACCCTTTGTATCACAAGAATTAGTCATATGGTTGTTTTTATAAACATAGTTTTGCCTAATCACAAATATTTACCCTGAAGAAGTAGTAGATAAGTAATTTTATTTAGCGCAAAATGCTACTTATTTATTAAATAATTCAGTGAGGAAAAAATACCTAATTAAATAAAAAAAGTAACTGTAAGTGCCTCATATAAATAATTACAGATAATCTTTAAATATTTCTTGATAAACAAGTCATGCTCTTATCTGGTAGGGGTTCCTGTATTATAGATCGTTTTGGTTGGATTCCATTTCAACTATATTTTTTTGAATATTTTTGTTATGCATAAACTGATTTAATCGTTAGTGATATTACAAGCACCGCCTAATTTAGTGTTGCCTTATGAAATGTTTATAGTACAGAGATGTAGATATGGGAAAGAGATAACATTTTTCCGCCACTGGGACAACCGTAACTTAAATCGTTTTATGCATGACAAAGGTACTAGAAATGTTATTTTGAAAATTAATCAATATAGTTTTGTACACAGAAAACGGTACAAGAACTTAAAATTAAATTAAAGTACAATATGATTCAAACTGGCACAATCCTATATAAATTACCTAACAGCCCATATCTCTATAACTTACGTATTTTTAGTTTATGTCTAGACATTTTAATTTATAAATTTGTAGTTATGTTATGTATATTTAGCAGATTATTATAAGAAACTAATACATATTAAAAGCCGATATTAAAAATACTAAATAACTTATCACTTGAAAGCAATTATTATCCTTATACATTTGTTACTTGTTAATATTTAAAATGTAAAAAAGTATCTTATCCGTTCATAACTAGGTAAAAAGGTCTGTTTTTATCGTTCTCTATTAAAAACACAATAAAAGCTAGGTTAATAGGTCAAGACTCACTCTCGATTAACCTTTGTAGGTCTGGAGAATTCCAAAAAGGGGTTTAAATAATAATTTGAAAATATTTTTTCAAGCGTATTATATGCATTATAAACAGTTTTTAATGGCGTATTCGTATTCTACTCATTTTTCCTTATCTTTCCTTAAAATTTATGATATTATGACTAAATCATCCTGTATATTATATATTATTCCCTCTTTCTTTATAGTCCCTTTGGACAAAGATCAATACAAAATCCATCCAGATATTCACTAATCTACCTCGGCATTTTCAACAATGTTTTTTTTTTTCAGAAAATGTTTGACAAATAAAATGAAAGAGCACATATAGTTAAAAATTGTTAAATTCTTAAATAATAGTCTTTAAATTTTAATTTTATCGTATCTAAATAATGATTAAGTAAAAAAGTACCATACTCAACCACTACCATGAAATAAAAACAAAGAGGGAAAAAATTTATTTATCACCGGTTTATTTGTAACGTGCAAGTGTATTCCGTAAACCATGCTAAAAAAGCACATTTAGAACATTGCGGTATAATAACGTACGCCATAAAAATTACATAATTGTCTATTCAGCTTTTGTAAACTATAATTTATAGATGTTCTATAAAATATGTAAATGTCCATGAAATTGTATAAATCTGAAATAATTATATAATTTATATACTTAGACCTTAAATGATAAAATATTTAATACGTAATAATACTCAAGATCCCATTTTTCTTTCAATATCGGGTAACCATAGATTTCTAGAAATACAGCAATAATTTATATATCGTATATACCAGCGCATAAAATAGTTCATTTTGATGCTGTCTTGAATATTGCAACAAATTCTTTACTAATGTTCAACTAAGACTTTCTTTTATACAAGATACAACGATATTTGAGATAGAATTCCAAGAAGACCCCTGCGTCATTTTCTTGGAATTAACCGCATTCAACACCCGAGGTAGAAAGACATTGGTGGAAAATTGTTACAGTAATTCCGATAACAGAACTTTAATGCCTTATTCTTTTCTTGGAAGTCCATCTCGATAAATATCGTACGGACTGTGCTTCAAGAGCCACGTTTTTTTTTGTGTTGTTATGCCATGCCCTTTGTACAAGCTTATAATGCACATTCTTAACCTCAGCTGGGAGCCTTTTTACTTTCTTTTGTTATTCTCAGGCCGAGCTGCGCAAGGGCGGCTATCAGAACCCCTAGGTTAACTTCGGTTCTTGTTCTTGACTCTAACTCCTCTATAGACGTTATCTTTCCGTCGCATCCAATGATTCCAAACATTTCACTGTTCTTCACTGTTAGCATCTTCAGTGGTGACCCTGTAAAAGCTTCACCACTGTTTAAGACCCTGTTATCGGTATTATAAAGTCGGCACTGCAGCGCGCGCCTCTATTCCTGTAGAGTAGGGTAATGGGCGTAGAGTCTCGAATATCGCTGAGCGCAACTCCTCGCCTACGCACTAGGGTCATGGGCGTGGTCTAATGTCCGTCCCCGGTATCATTACTGCCGCTGCACATCCTTTCAGGCGTGCGAAATGTTGTATTGAGCATTCTTCCCTAACGCCGTTGCTTGTTGTTTAGAAGCATGCCTGGCTTACGTTCATAATCCAACAGACCACATTAGCAAGGTATTTCATCAAAAAAGGAGTTAGGTACAATGTTCATCTTCGACGAAAAATCCTAGGCCAATAAAAGACATCCTTAATCTTCTGATCTTTCCTGGGCCAACCAAATTTTAACACTGCTGGAGTGATACCCTTGTAGAGAACTACTAAAATATTTAAAATGTTGTCAACAACACGTGCCTTTGTCTATGAATTATGAATGTTTGTCTTTATTAAAAAAATTATTTTGTTTTATATGAACGTTTTAAATACAAGGTAAAAATCTTTATTTTATTCCACATTATAAATATAAAATGACAGAAAAAATGATTTATGAAATTGGTCAATTTACTGTCCATTTTATTCATGTCCAATCTATGATGACGTTACCTCTAATAAAAAATAAACTTCTTTTTCCACTTTTTACCACACTTTTAATTAGAAGAACATTTTTTTATCTATAATTTAAGACTGATACTATAATTTATCAATACAAATATAGGCCAAATGATCGCATTTTATTTTTAATATTTTCCGAGGAAAGTTCCATTATTTCCAAATTGTGAAATAAACGAAGCAATATATAGTACAAGTTGTACGTATTTCTTTTTAAGATCAATTCCAGTGAATGATTCATGTCGGTGACTCCCTTCGACGACAGAAAATGAAAGCAATAATCGAATCGTTTATTTCAAAACTACATCGTTTCCGATACCACTCTTTCTTATGGTTTATTTTTATTTCGCTGGTAATTGAACAAGGTACCATAACCTGTCACTCTGTATGTTTCAGAGAGTAATATACTTTTATTTTTAAAACTTAGGCAGATATGCACGTCTCTAAATTAATAAAAAAAATGTTAGGGTATTTGTGTGATAAAACCCTGAGTTCAGTGCTTAAAACTTTCCCCTAATAATAATTTAACTAAGCATCGATTTAGAAGGATTTCACATACTACTACACTAAGATTATTACTGAACAATTCGAACTACTAACTTGTTTGAAATTGAAAGATTTGTTTGGTGTACAATTTTAGTTTCTTCGTTTGAGTATTTGTCATTTTTTAAAATAAATTTGAATATAAATTAAACCAATGCTTACATTTGAAGAATTAGCGAATGGATATTTTTCGCATAAGCAAAAATCCCACTGTAAATAAAACTAAAAAGCATATTTTACTCACTTACTTCATTATTAACAATAAAAAACTAATAATAATTCGTACTTATTTAAATTTTAATACTAATCATCATTGCAGTATACAAAAACAATATATAAATGCTTATATCTGTATAAATATGAAAAAATTAAATTATTAGTAACGAATTGAAGCTGAATAAAAATGTAGTAATATACTATTAGCGTAGTCCTGTAATAGTATATTAAACAACAAGGTTTGAAAACGACTCTTTGCACACGAGCGAGACATTGGTGGACCGAGCCGAAGGCGAGGTCCACAAGTCGAGTGAGTGTGCAAAGAGGTTTTCAAACAAGTTTTTTACGATACTTTTTATACGACTGCAAACAGAGACCACAAAAATCAAATTTTAATTTAAATCGTTTTTATTACTAAAATTGTCAACGTATTAACAAAATAAATTAAATACAACTTTTAATTTAACTCGTTTTTATTAAGAAAATTGCTAGCGCATTAACAAAAGAAACTAATAATTAATATTTATGGTAACATTTGAACATTCCTTCAAGGTTACGCTGGGAAAAGCAGTATTATTGTGCACCTTGTTTTCGGTAAGAGAATATTTTTGGTGTCGTGTTTTTTGTGCAGTTTTTCAGCTTGCGGTCGTTGTTTTCTTGTTGTATTCCAGTAGACGATCGTTGCTCTGGTTCTGTGGTAGCAGAAGACACTGAAGACTCTATCTTTTTCTAATTGACTAAAATTGTGGCCGATGAACGCCGAAAACAATGTCCCGTGTAACTTTCTGGATTCTCTAGCATCAAAAACTTGGCGTTTCTAATTTTGTTGATGCCAACGTTTTGGCTTGAACATTTTCCGTTTTTATAGGTTAAAAAAAATCTTCCTGTCTTCAGATTAGGAGGAAGAAGAGCACAGTACTTTTTTAAGATAGTGTAAAGGTTTCCTGTAATTGTAAAACACCTTGGTACCTTTGTTTTTGTATTCTTCAGTTTAATCAGCATAGCACTGCCGAAATCTTTGGTGTCTTCTAATTTGAGATAACATACTTCCTCCCTTCGACATGCCCCAGATAGTCGAACTGCCACCACCGCCTTGATAAGTAAATATTTGTCGTCTGATGCTTTCGTCAAAAACCGGCATAAATCATCTTCTGTGAGGATTTGGGACTTCTTTGGGACGTAGTTTTTGGATTTTCGTTTGATTAGTGCTTGTAACTTTTTATAGCTTCCAAGATCTATGTTGTGATTGGCACTTAACGTTGACTTGAGCATCAAAAAAATCGTCCACAAAGTCGAAGATTTATATTTCTTAGATAGTTCTTCAAAATACACCATTACTGCGTTTTCTGAGAAAGTTTGGACATTTTTGGCTAGTCGCCAGTCCATAAATCGGCTTAACTCGGCTTCATACCTGCTTCTGGATTTTCTGGGCAGCAGTTCCAAACATATGTCGCTTGCTTTCTGTAAAATCTCTTCAGAATCACACATTTTCACACCCAAACTTCGGGAATTCAACAATTTTTAAAGTATCTAATCAACAAAATGAAGGAGCCGTGACGGTTGCTATGAAACTCAGCCAACTTGAAACACTGCATAATTTGGGTGACAACATCAAACAAAAATCACAATCTGGAGACGCGTGTGCAAAGATGACATAACCCTGTGCAAAATGTTTAGCACACGCCGTGTGCAAAATACCGTTTTCAGAGCGTGTTTTCCGTGCGCAAAACCCCCTTTTGCAAGGCAGTCGTATAAAAATATTATTGTCAAACATAGTGAAAATAAAATGAATTATTTAATACACATGAAAATAAATTATAATATCTATGTTTAACTGTCTTCCCTAAGATGTTCACATTTATTGGAAATATTCATAACACAAAAGGCAAACCAAAATAATATAACAATAAATAAACAAATAATTTTCTCTATTTCAATTAATCAATTTTACTTATCTATGCAGTTCTTATCCACATTGCTTTTCTCCTTATTTCGCACTTCAAAATACTGCGAATTAGAAAAAAATCGGTAGAACTCGCCTAACAGTCAATCCTCCTCCTGCAATTATATAAATTAAAGCAAAATTTTCATCGAAAAAAATCTTCAAATTAATGAAAAACCTCTATAAATGCGTATTCCCAGGGAAACATGTGCATAATGTTTTTGATAACAGTTTAATTCTTTTTAAGTTAGGAAACCCAGTATATAGATAAAGAGGATATGTCTCATTTGTCTCAGATAAGTTTATATTTCTTATATAATAAATTATTCCGTATAGTTAAAAGCAATTCATATTTAGGGTGAGTGCGAACTAGTGGCTTGGCATTCATGTCATTAATATGAAAAGTCAAGCCACGCTGATCGCGACTAGTATTTGGATGGGTGACCATTCAGGAAAAATGTAGGCGAGGTTTGTACAAGAGGACATACCATCCCTGGGAAAAGATATAAAACCATTGGTCTCTTATCTAAACAATGTTGGGCAAGTAAAAGATCCCTACCCCACGACAAAGTGGGTGGGTTTGGCAAAATTTCCAGATTGGGGGTTTCCTGGCGTTGGTGTTTACCAATAGTAGAAGAAATAGGACGAAGTAAAATAACCAAAAAGCTAAAAATTAATTCAAGTTTTTTAATTTTAATCACCTATAAATGTAATTGAATATGTCTGAATATCGTTTACTGCATTAATAAATAATTTTAAATGTATTCAATGTTCTTTTTCGTTTAGGTACATTTTACCTTGTCACCTTAGAAAAATATAAATAGGTAAAAAGAAATAGGTAATATAAACAGGTAAAAATAGGTAAATATAAATAGGTAAAAAATGTATTCAATGTTCTTTTTCGTTTAGGTACATCTTACCTTGTCACCTTAGAAAAATATAAATAGGTAAAAAGAAATAGGTAATATAAACAGGTAAAAATAGGTAAATATAAATAGGTAAAAAATAGGTAAAATATAAATAGCTAAAGTAGGTAAAAAAATAGGTTAATATAAATAGGTAAAAATGTAAATAGGTAAAATAGGTATAAGTAGATCAATTAATTATACATAATGTAAGCATGCATAGGTATATTAATTTATAATATGTATAGGTACCTATGTATTATTCATTGCCCTTTAATTAAAAATACGATGCAGTTTCCCTAATTCTTAGCAAACTTGCACTTTAGATGTTGTAAATTATACATATTGGGTACGTCCGGATAGATAAAACAATAAGAGATAAAAAATATAGGAGTTGAAAAATAGCTTCCTGGAATTCAGCCTTGTTTGTATGTGAAGCCGTAAAATCCACTAAGCCTTCAAAATTGTGGAAAATCCGATCCTTTCCACCATTAATGTGCGTAAACATTAAGAAAAATTTCTCAGAATGAAAAATTAAGTATGTTTTTATTATTATTTTCTTAATAAAAAAAACCTTATTTTCTTTTTTTAATAGTATCTCGCTTATTGTTAGAGATGGACCCCACAAACCCTATATGACTATGCTCGACAGAGAACGTTCTATCCAAATATGTAAAAATATACAGGCTGTTCTATTTAAATTAATAAAGTTAACAACCGCGGCCATTTTCTTTGTACTTCATTTGTTTTTCAAATATCATTTTTTAAAAAATTAGTAAAAAATCGTGCAACTTTTGTATTTTACATTTTTTTATAACTCTTAAAACAAAAAAGTTAAAGAGGGGGGGGGTCAAAATATAGTGAATCACCCTGTACTTTCACTTGTGTAAGGAAATTTTATATTAATCTAGTGATTCACGTATTTTTTTATGAGTGTACTACATCGCTAATTGTGGAAACAGATAAACAGTTATAAACTTACACTTTATTTAACATACAGCTTCTCCTTCGCCACTCTTATTTACGTCATGACCTAAATAATTTACAACAATATTAATCCTCTCAATAAATATTAATAGATTTAAGTAGTTCCATTAATATTCTTTAAAGTTGCCCCCTTAAACTACTCGTATATCTAGGAACATATCTTACTAAAATCAAGGCTTTCATTAATGTAATCTAAGATTGTAGTAATAGCTGAGGTAATACGTAAATCTCTAGATTAAACTTCGAAAATTAAACCATGAGTAAATTCAATAAGCTCTAGCAGCCGATCTAAATCATAAATTAATACCTGAACACCTGATTCGTGCAGATTGCATAGAATCGCAAACAAAATGTGTTCATTATTATTTTCAATAATTTATATTAATTATGTATTTTTGCTAGAAAATCACTTTAAAAGCTTCAGTGAACAATATTGAGTTATTATTAATTACATAATCTCACAAAAAAAAAAAAAGAGAAAAGTGGTATTTTGGCGCTGAATTCAAATTTGGGGCCAAAAGCCTCCATTTTTTTAAATCGCGAAAAACCGCTCTGAAATATAGAGAAAATGGAAAATATATTTTTCAAAACTAGGGGAAGACCAACTTCATCCTTCATTCTTGTATCTTATGTCTACGGGATATTAAAGACAGAAAGAATCACTATCAACAGGAAGTATGGCGAAAAAGAACAGATTTCCATCCAGGGTTGAAAAACATCATCCCTTAACTGATCCTTCAAATATTCTTCTTACACCTCTCCTTGGGACTTTATACTTGAATTATAGGGAGTAGAAGGAATGAAAGAAAGGGGGCGTGTCTCTATTAAAACTCATTAATCGGTATTCTTGAATGGTGTTTTATTGAGTAATGAGAAGAATTGTTCCCTATTTCTTCTACTGATATTTCCAGGGGAACAGACAGGGATCTGTAAACCTAACCCTATATTTTTGACATATTTCACAAATTACGAATTCCATAATCTGTCTGTGTAGTTACTCTTTTGTGGTGATATACTTCGAGAACTTTGAGGAAACGTTCGTATAATTTGTGTTTACTTGACGGATTGTACACGGATAAAATAATAATAGAATAAAATGGATCTACCTGATATAGTATTGATGGATGAAATAATCAACAAAATATTTGTAAGTTCTTCCCAGTTAGTTCTCATTTTTTCTCTAGTGTAGTTGGGTGTTAACTTTCCAGTGTACATTTGTGTTTTACCCTCAATATATTCAATTATAAGTTCTTTTTGTTTAGAACTTACTGGATTTTGCTTCGGTTTTTTATTAATTTCCATTTTCTTTCCTTTTTAGACTGCACCTGACACTGACAAATAACAGTAACTAGAAGTCTAAATAAAGTAGCACTTATTTCATAACTAGCTCATCACTAGTTTTCATTGCACAGCCTATTTACTGCTTTCTGATTGGTTGGTACATTTGACAACATTGTACCTCGTTCTTCACTTTCAAAGCTCGATCCTTTTGTGTCGAGAATACAGTATCAATTTTGTGATAGAACAGTAGTAGAGCGAAATGAGGGAACGTTCCCCAGGGAGCATTATATTCTCTCACAGTCAAGAATAGAGCTGGTCTCATGAAATAGTTCATTAAAGCTTTGAACAAAGGTAGCGACTATTCTGAATATTTAGGTGAGAAGTTTCTGGAAATAAATGATATTAAACTGGAAGAAGGTATTTTCGATGGTCCTCAAATACGTACCGTGTTCAGAGACGAAAAATTTATCACGAAAATGAATGATACTGAAAGAACAGCATGGTTAAGGTTCAACAAAGTCATTCAGGATTACCAGAATTTAGTTGAGGAATTGTTGGAAAACTTCAAACAGTTGTCTGATGAAATTGAAATTGCATTTACTAGACACTCATCTTAACTATTTTCCGGAGAACCTCGAAGACTACAGCGAAGAACAGGGTGAACGGTTTCGCCATGATATAAATGAATTGGAGCGTCCATATCAAGAAAGGTGAGATATTAACATCGCGGTGGAATTATGTTGGATGTTTAAAAGGAAAAACGAACCAAAAACACAGAAAAGAGAATGATGGTTTGAAGATAAAATAGTTCGTTACAAAAGGAAAAAGGAGTAAAAGAAACACCACATTTTATCTGGAAACGATGTTCACATCTTCGAATACCCTCATTTCTCTTTGCGGGCATCAAATGGCTGAAGTTCTATCTATCTCTGGGAAGGAATATCCCAGATTTTAGGGTTTAGGCACGGAATAAAAATACTGGAGGATGATAGAGTAAATTCAACTTCGGATTCGGCCTCAGCACATCAAAATCCATATAGAGCGTCGGAAAGTCCCCATGGTTCATCGGCCGTTACGTGAGAGCGTAAAGTAAGTAATAGAAATCCGTGTGATAGAGAAAGATGGCTATAATGAAGGCGTCTAATAGTCACCGCCCATTTCACCCTTCCACAAATAAGATCCACTTCTTATTTGTGGAAGGGCGAAATGGGCGGTGACTATTAGACGCCTTCACTATACCTATCCTTGTCTATCACATGGATTTCTATGGCTTACTTTATCGCTCTCACGTAACGGCCGACGAACCATGGGGACTTTCCGACCCTGTAGATATGGTCCTGCAGTAACTTCCACTTTCTTTTTACAATTGTTCCAAATTCCTCTAAGGTGGGATTTTCCGTTTTTAAGGGTAGTTTTCTGGCGATTTAAAAAACTGAGGAGTGATGGAGCAATTCTGAATTCGGATTTAGCGTATCAAAATGCATATAAAAATGGTCCTGTCGATTTCAGTCAATTTTTACAATTATATCCAATGCTGATTCCTCCAAAGCGAGATTTACCGTATTTTCTGTATTTAAGGGAGGTTTTTCGCAATTAAGAAAAAAATGGAATTCGGATTCTGCGTGTCAGAATACATAAGGATACATAGGTGTAGTCCTTGAAACAGATCGCTTTTCTTTTTTGTGGGACTGTGTTATTAGTATAGGAATATATTGGGTTAAATAACCCTTTAATGGAAAATGTAGCATTTCACAAATATGTGGTGACATTTTAACAACCAATAAATGAAGAGGATAATGAAAACACCAAATTCTGTACCCATTATTTCCGAAAATCTATAACACCCTCTTAATGCGTCGGCCTGGAAATTTCCGTAGAGAAAGAACTTTATTGTCTGGCGAGTACAAAGGAGAAATTCAAATTATAAGAATACCTGTAAATTACTAATTAACCGGAACAGCTTATAATCTAGGGAACGGCATAAAATTTTCAGTACCACATGCATATGAATTCACGCTAGACGGAAGTGCATAAAGCCTGAAAGCGGCTTTAATATTTTATTTACCTTATACGCTAGCTTACTTCACAAACGTGTAAATATTTTGATAATAGTGTTACAGGGAGGATATTTAAAATTAAAATAGGACATTTACTCGCCAACTGTCATTCCTAATCAATATTAAGATATAACATTATTAATTTTAATGGCTAAATTACTAATTGCAGAAGCAGATAACTTAATATCCATCAGCCTATTTTTCTAATTTTTCTTACATTTAGATCAATGTTCTAATATAAATAGCCTTTTCACACAGCAGTCAGAAACTATCAGCAACTGTATGACACATGCGGAATAGGTCAAAAGCGTTCGCACAGCGATAACCCCTGACTAAAAATTTGATGTTCGCAGAACAAAACTTATGAGTTGTGGACCGGTTTTCAACCATCCATCCATAATCCGTCGATTCCCAACAAATTTTCGGTTTCGGACAAGCGCATTATGCGCACTCTTGAACTAGCGCTGTTCTATGCTGTCAAGTACAAGAGAATAACATAATCATGTAAATACGTTTAATTGAAACTTACTTTAAACCTAGAAAGTATATACGTAAAATACAATATAAAATCCAAGGGTCGAACAAAAAGACGATTAATCTGTTCAAAATAAATCGTAAACATAAATTTGAAATAAATAAATATTTATAGGTTCACTTCAACACCTTTAATCTGTTTGCAGAGCACAAAATTTGAAATCGGTTGGAAATCAGTTTGAAGCCGCACATGCGCATTGAAAAATTGGCAATCGGCTGGAAATTGAATTCTGCGAACAAAGCTAATGCTAATATAGCAACTTGAAGAAGTTTCAAACTTCTGGACCTTTAAATGTTTAAGGTAGGTGTATCAGTGACAGAAAATGCAATAATATAATCTTGAATTAATAATAGTTAATAATAATATACCGGAATTAGGATGTTAAAGACACGAGATTCTGCGATAGTCAATTTACCAAGTGGCAAGACGATGCTGGAGTTCAGGCTAGTTGTGGTCAAGTCAAAGAAGAACGACAGCTTGATGAATAAATAAAATAAAAGGACTTCTCAGGACCTGACGATTTAAATATTTTTTATTTTAAATGTAATAGGCAGCATTATTGAACCAATCAAATTTCTCGTAAATTTGTTCATTTTGACAAGTCTACCTGAGAATGAAAAAACAGGAAAAATAGTCCCTATTCTTAAAAATCTAGAGAAACAACTTTTTAACATCTATTTTTTTAGATAATAACAATTGTATAAGAAATTTTACAATCATTCACGTTATGATGCTGAAGATGAGATAAAACCCGAAACAATCGTAATAAACAATTTTTGAATGAAAAATAGTTTTACAAACCAAGGGTTTTTTTGACCAGTATCCTAGGAAATAAATAATTTTCAAGAATTAATTACATGCCAAGGAAATTATATACAGGGTGTTTGTAAATAAGTGCGAAATATTTTAGGGGGTGGTTGCCGAAGTTATTTTGTGAAAAAAAGTTCATATAAACGTAGGTCGAAGTATGCTTTGTTTCCGAGACACAGAGTGTTTAAAATTTAATTTGTTATTTATTTTTATTAATTATTTAAGAGTTTTGAACATCCTGTATCTCGAAATCGAAGAATTTCTTACCCACATTCATATCAACTTTTTATTTTCAATGTTGAATTTTTAATTTGGCTGCGCTTTATTAAAAGAGACTCTTAAATAAAAGATTAATTAATACAACCTACAATAAAATATGTTTAATTTTTTTCTTCAAAAACGGTGCATCCTACGAGAAAAAATTAAGAGACTAATTTCATATATTTCTAAAAAAATATCCAAACGGGAAAAGTCAGTGGCGTACCATTTATTTTCATTAAAAAAAGTCGTGGCATTCTCGAACGAACGTCACTGGTGCAATTAGAAATATTCGGATCGCCCCTAAAAATGCCTATATTTCCCTTTAAATGTTTCACGAGTCAATATCTTTAATACTCTTTGAAATAATTAATAAAAATAAATAAAAAATTAAAATTTAAACACTGTATCTCGGCAACGAAGCATATTTCGACCTACGTTTATGTGAATTTTTTTCACAAAATAACTTCGGCAACCACTCCCTAAAATATTTCACACTTATTTACAAACACCCTGTATATTTAATACTATTTTCTTGTTAATAATACAAATGATACCTATATCATTATTTTTAAATACAGTGATAAACTTATAATTTAAATGCTATAGCTACTGTATTGAATATTTTAGATAATTGGTGTGCTGTTAATACTCTTTAATGGTAACACAATTTTATAGATTTCACTGCAGACAAAAACATTGTTCAAAATCAGCAACAGTAACATTTTTTTTAAAATTTTAGTTCAATTTTTGGAAATTACTTTTGATGAATATTTAACATGGCATAAGCACTGTGCTTTTCAAATTTGAAATCGCTTTGTAATATATCTAAACATTTGCATACTATTTTCACTGCAGACAAGTTATTTTAAAATTTTAAGATCCAGTTTCAACAGCAAATTTTAAGGTGAATCGCTGGAATGCCTAGTAGGTACCTATTCTTCTAGAGAGCTTTTAAAATTTATAAAATTATATCATTAACATGCCTTTTGCTATGGACCATGTATAATGTATGTAATAATGAAAAAATGTATAATACAAAAAAATTATTTAGTTCCATATCGTAAATATAAGTGAACAAGTAATTCACCAAACATTTTAGGTTTACAAACATAATATAGGAATAAATTATCAATATACACGTATCAGAAATATTATGAATTTAATACATTTTAAAACATTTCTAAAATCTTTTAGGACATGGTATTTTTTTTTAAATTACTTGAATTTGAAAGTATAATCCGTAGCCGATTTACTTTTACTTTCTCAGGTGACTGACAATTCCCATACAATGTAACAATGTGGAAAAGGGAAAATATATTTATTTATTTATTTGATTTATGGGTTATCCACTAGCCGAATCTCGCACCATAGAAAGGCGCCCTAAGAATTGTTAGCATTTATACTACCAAAAAGTGACTAACGATACGCAAAAATATTATTGGAATTGTGGATATGCATGGACTTTCAACGAAATCTTCAACGAAATATAGAAAAACCGAATAAAATTATCTTTTAACTTTAATATTTTATTGCAACTAGATAAAATACTAGCTTCTTTAAGAAGGAAAACAAATTTAAAAATGTTTTTCAGCTCACTTTTTTCTTCACCCTTCTGTTATATCTGAAAATAGTCAGGATACCCATAACGTAAACTTATCGTTCTCTAAGCTTCTAAGACTTAAACAGTTAATCTATTAAAGCTGTTTTACATTGACAATTTAATTAATTGATGAAGTCGCTTCATCTAGAAATTGGACAAGTGTAATGCACCAAATCAGCTGTCAAATAACTTCATCAATTTATTCATCAAGTTCTTGACGAATTAGAGCATGTTCCAATTTTCGTCAATTTCTTCCAGTACCAACCCAACAGATTTCCAGCCTCAGATCAGTAATGAGGTTATGTTATTGGAATATGTAAATAATTGTGCAGCGTCGTGCTAGTTTTGCATTGTTTTTACTGATTTGTTATTTACAAAAACTAATATTTATATAATATGTGTCAGAACGGTACCGTTGTATCACTACAATTATGAGTGGAAAGGTGACATTTTTGAAATTTATTTACTTCTTTGATTCATTGGTAGAACTGATTCATACGTCAAAAAACTTGACAAAGTCTGTAGCAGTGTAAAACCACACTGTTTACCAATAAATTCGTGAATTAATTGATGAAGAACTTCGCCAATTTATTGATGAATAAATTGTCAATGTAAATAAAACAGCTCTTAAGGTTTTAAAAAATGTTACCTCAGTAGAAAACAGCTTTTCGTGGGAGTGGCGACCTTAAGTGATAAAAAAACAAAACAATTTCTTTCTTTAAGGGCTATAACTTTTTTATTTGTTGATCGAATTTAATAAGCTCTTTTTTGTCGGATAGACTTCGTGAAAGGGAGTCGGAGGTACGTCCCATTCACCTTATAATTCAAAACCTTGGCCAACTACGACCACTAAAAGTAACGAAGAGAATTAGTAATATGAATGTTTAACATCAAACCGTTTTTAAAATTACATAGTTATAATATGTTCTATTTTATAAATAAGTTGACCGATAAATAACCATCACAATTCGAAAGTTCTATTTTCAAAATGAAAAAATATATATGTCGGTGGTCTTTAAATGTCATACTTTAGTTTGCTGTGCGGCAAAGTATAGAAAAAAAAACTATTATTTACGAAATAGCACAAATGAATAGTTCTTTATCTCTTGTAAAATTTGTTATTTTCGTTACAAAATGTTTTAAATACGTCAGCCTGCCTTCACAGAAACTGTACTGTGAAGCAATAATAGTCCATACGTGGCGATTAGCAAAAACAATTCAATTGAAATTTGCAATGCAAAAATTACCCACATTATGCACATTTCACACGTGATTTGCAGCAAGCAGACTAGATACATGTATGGTTCTCACGCGAATTGAAGCAATTAATAAATACCGTTTATTCAGTTCAATCGGGTCATCTCGATAATGTTCTTGATTTTGCAATGCTTAAAATTTAAATATACAGGGTGTCCGCATAAGAACCAACAGAGGGCAGGTGCATGTAGGGGTGCCCAAAATATTGTCGGTTGTTATACGGGACGCCCTGTATGCATGTATATTTACCTAAACAATGCAGTTATTAGTTGCTAACATATTCCGATATTAGTTATATTATCGATATTACCGTAAAATACGTGTTGTTCTTACAAAGAATTAGGAATTAGTTCTTATCTAATTATCTTTATAGTCTCCATATACAGTTTTCGCACGGAATAAGTACCATTAGTGAGGTCCTAACGTGGTTTTATTTTAGCGTAACCTATTACAATTTTCTGTAGTTTATTATACTTCATAAAATAAAAAAGTATCACATGTTTGCAGTATATTACAGTGTATGTGAATAATTCATTAGTTATATATTATTTACTAATTTATTTAAATGTTCGCGTTAAATATATGTATTAAGGTGTTTTTACAACGCCTAAAAATGCTACAAAGTGCCTACTTCACAGTAGTGAATCTTTCTTGATGTTATCGATATAAAAAATTTACATGAAACTGTTGCTATTGGAATTGTACTACTTTTTCTTTAATATACAGGGTGTTCCACCTAAGAGGGATTCTTCTGTAACTCTGCAACTGTTAAATTTATTAAAAAATGGTTTTAATAAAAGTTGCCTGGAATCATGTAGGCCATGTAAAGAAAATATTTTTAGCTTTACAGGGCATTTCATTTCGCGTGGGCGCTACGTAACTTTGTTATTTTAAATGGAACACCCTGTATATTATTGCATTTTTGAATTCCTTGCTTATTATTATTTGGGAGAGTACATGGTGTTTAAAACTTACCGTTTTCGAAAAAATCTGTTGTTTTGAAAAAATCACAATTTCAGCTCTCTAAATGAGGCTAGATAGTGTCTAAACCGTAAGAGTTAGAAACCTGCAGTTTTCACAGTTCGTTTTGACATAAATTACTCTATCTTCTCATCTGTGAGCAAAATGTATACGTTATTCAGACTCGGAAACATTGAGACCTACATTTAATAATCTTACGAATTGAAAAACTTTTTTCAAATGGGTAAATGCAAAACTGAATGCCCTTTCGACTGATGTAAGGATGTCCATACTTATCTTTAACAGTTTTCTAGAAAAATCAACAGCTGGGGTTCGTTCGTCGGTTGTCTCACCTATGTACACATGAGGACTAATAAGTCCGAAACCGGTCTGTGCCTGGTGGGTTAAACTGACGAATGACCCTAGCTGTTGCACTAGGTGTTGCGAGTATAATTCAATGCCGGTAGGGGCATATAGCCCTCGGAGTAGTTGTTTCTCGCAACACTGACAATTAAAACATTGTCTTCGCCCACTGTGGGTGGCAGTCGTGCAACAAGTACCTGCAATATAGCAGGTCCCTTCCTACTGTAGCCATTTGAATGGCACAGTTGGGAGTCAGCAAGACAGATGGAGCCATTTGCGCTCTCGCGTACAATGTATTTCCTTGTCGTGACGATATGACGCAAAACAGCTGGTTCGTTCATCGGTTGTCTCACCTATGACACACTGGTGAGGACTAATAAGTCCGAAACCGGTCTGTGCCTGGTGGGTTAAACTGACGAACGACCCTAGCTGTTGCACTAGGTGTTGCGAGTATAATTCAATGCCGGTAGGGGCATATAGCCCTCGGATTAGTTGTTTCTCGCAACACTGACAATTAAAACTACGCCTGTTAGTGACATTTAGTAACAATTGTGGCAATCATTTTGATAATAATAATTCGAAAATGTTTGTTTTAAATTAAAGGCAACTATTAATTTTAAGAGAATATGTTACAAAAAGTTTTAACTAAATCTAAAATTAATAGCCACACATTTTAAGCTATCTTGTTAGAAAAATATAAAGGCGGCTTCAAATGATGTGGTCGCTTGCCGAATATTTGTGAAATGTAAACAAATGCGGTACGGCATGGACAACTGACTGGTAGATAATGTCAACAGATGCTATATCGTATGGATGATGCATATCGACACATTCAAAAGCTTAAATATGATTGGTATAGAATTTTTCTTATATTTACTTTTAAATTTCGTTGCCCTGTGAATTGAAAAAAGAATAACCGTCAGTTCGATGGTTCTATTCTGATCTCTGGATTTAAGATGGCTCCCATTATTAATGAAATGCTGTGTATTTGCTATTTAGGTCGCGAATATGCAACTAAATTCTTGTTCTGTACTTAATTTAAATTCCAATTCTGTTTTCTCTTTTAGTTTGGGGGCAAAAAATTGTCGCCTATTCAAGTTTTTTTATGTGTTTGGGGATAATTAAATGCATATATGTATTTTTATCTCCTCAGGAAATCACTACTGCTCGCAGTCCGCTATAATATTTCACGAGAAAAAGGGAGCTAAGCGCCTCCACTACGTCCGGACTCTATTATAAATCAAGTATTTAGATAAGCCGACATTACATTGCGTTTGAAACGGCCTGTAAACGAAGATGGGGTGAGATGTGTCGTCAGCCTAGGGCTCTTCCAGGACCGTAGCCATTCATGGACAATAATTAGAAAGGGCAAAAAATATTCTAGTGTGTATAAGAGTATATGTGTGTATGCATTTTGTACAGAACATATATTCGAGCTTAAAATTAATTGAATTTGAAATATAAGCAAAATATGTAGGTACGAAGAAAAGCCATTATACAGGGTGTCTGCAAATTTCACCGACAACGTTTGACTATTCACGACGGTAAATAAATACGATCTACGAAAAAAAGTTAAATAAAAACTTTTTGGTTTTTGAGTTACAGGCCTTCAAAGTTGTCAAAAATAAAACTAATTTAATTAACAATTTCATAACCCTTTTACCGAACTTTTTAAAATTTGGTGCATTTATTTGGAGTATTATTGCGTATTATTTCTTAAAGTTTTAGTGAAATCGATATACTGGGTGATAGTTTTCTCCGGTTACCTCTCCCTCTTAGCGGTCAAAACTTTTACAGTGGTCGTATTTTTTTAAAACGGGCAGCAACATTGAAAATGTCGTTTTATTTAAAAAAAAATATTGTCACTTGAAAAAATCGCCTACGGATTGAGAAAAATGGCATTAGTTGCAGGTCTGTACGTTTCGGTTTGTATAGCGGTGTCACGGATTTAAAACTTTGAGTTCAGTAGGCGATGAAAACAAGACGTTGATTGCTGTGGCTATCAGGGAATGTCATTATTGTCGTGTTTCTTTAGGATTCTCATCACTCCATACCGTTTTAAAAAAATACGATCACTGTAAAAGTTTTGACCGCTAAAAGGGAGAGGTAACCGGAGAAAACTATCACCCAATATATCGATTTGACTATAGCTTTAAGAAATAATACGCCATAATAGTCCAAACAAATATACCAAATTTTAACGCGATCGGTAAAAGGGTTATGAAGATATTAATTAAATTAGTTTTTTTTTGACAAATTTGAAGGTCTGTAACTCAAAAACCAAAAATGTTTTATTTAACTTTTTTCGTAGATCGTCTTTATTTATCGTCGTGAAAGTGGAGTCAAACGTTGTCGGTGAAATTTGCGGACACCCTGTATAGAAATAAAGAAATTCCTGTTATATTTTTCCGACATGTTCATTCTGCTTTGTACCTTTATAATGGGAGCAAGATACGTCTAAGTAATTTTTGGTAATTTAGAAAATAAATGATTGGCTTTAATTACTCTATACTATATACTACAAAACTGATAGGTTTAATAAACAATGCTTACAATTAGTATCAATTTTTTCAACACCTACCACAATAACAGGGCGATTGTGAATTTTTTTAAATAGAACTGGTATATACGTTTTTAACTAGATGAAACTTTTTTTTAAATCCAACGTTACATGATTAAAGGAAAAATACGTAAAGTATCCATAAATATTAGCTGTTTGGTTACAAAGTATTAACGATATAAGCTATACGTTTGACGTGCCTATTGATTTTTTCAGGTCTTGAATGACACGAACTTAATTATTGATTAATCTAAAGTATTTAATTTATAAACAATGCAATTTGTTTTATCCCCACTCTGTTAAGTTTGTTTCATTTTATTTCAGTAGCAGTACTACTTTTTACAGTATCGTTGTTTAGTATGAGATAAATTTCATAAATTTACAGGTCAATGGTCAATTCTGAACCCACTGTTGTTTGTTATTTTTGTTAATGGCCTAATTGAATGCTTTGATGTCAATTGCTTACTCTATGCAGACGACCAGTTGTCTTTGGGAGTTAAATTTAGTGAGTAGTTGGTATTCAAATAATAATCTACCTCCAAATGTAAGCAAATGTAAAGTTATGTCCAACAGTCGACGCAAAACTATTCTAGATTTTGATTAGAAAATTGGAGATTTTTTTAAATAGTTACGCAAATTTACTGGTATTAGATTCGGTGTTCAATTATTGAACATATTTATTTAATAACCAAGTGCATTTAAAATTTTATACTTTATTTTACGTAATTCTAAAAACTTTCAGAAGACACTAAATATATTATATGCTGCATCTGTGCATTGCAAATTAGAATATGCATGGATTGTATTCAATTATAGAAATTACAATGGAAATATATAGAAAGACTATTTACTTCATTAGATATGGAGTTTATCTTCCTCGTAAAACTCTTCAAATATACACCTCGAGGATTAATAATTTTCTGTCATTAAATGCACATTCATTAGTTTCAAAGACTTTATATCATATTACTAGATTTAATTCTAGGTGTCAGTCATTACAATTACCCACACCTCGCACAAATTGGGCTATATTCTTTATTGTTTTTGTTACTACGTGAGGAAAATTGTACCTTTTAAGTGTGGGTTATTATAACTAAAACAAGAGTATTTTTTCTTCATGCTTGTCACCATCAATCTTTATGGTCACCCCACAGGAAATCTGGGTCATTCAAATCGGGCGATTGAGGTAGCCAATGCACAATGTTCATATTTGAAATTAGAAAATTTTTAAAACATTTTAGAATCTTGCCATCATATTTGTAATAATTTTTCATACGTAAAATAAAAAAATAAGCAGTAAGCTTTATTTTTTATGTTCACTGAAAAAAGTGAAACTTTACTCCCTGAAATTATATTATATATTTTGACTATAAATGAATATTCAAATCGACGACGAGAACTTTATATTTGTGTAAATAAATATGAAATTCATTTTATTTTCATTAACCAATTATTTACAATTATTTTAAGTGTTATCTAAATCGCATTGTATTCAAATACCTGACTATATGCATGCTCTATTGCAAATTGCGATGAAAAAATTTCCTGTTAGATCTGAAAAAGTGGTAATATGGCAACAATGCAATCCATCTTATTAGATGGACCATGCCTTTTTAGATCTGGATTTAAATTTGACACCAGACAATCCATATAAAAGTAGAAAGTGACAAGTAAAAAAACGCGACCTTATATTTTTTTTTTTTAGTAAGTCGGTAAAATGACACGTTGAGCAATATCTTCTCCTTGGATCGCGCTGCCTCCCCCGTGACTACGGCTCTGGGCTGAACTCTATTCCAGGCCTTCCTTTTTACTGTGGAATATTTAATAGAATTTTTGATGAGACGAGATAAATTTATACACATCAATGTCTCCAACCGTTTTCACTTTTCCCACCCATTGTTGACAAATTCCTCGGATCTATCAATTATACAAATGGTTTTATGTAGGTTTGTGCGGCGTGAATTTAATATTTCAGTACAAAGGGCGGGATGATGGATATCAAGGTTTAAGGTTTTAGCGAAGAGGTTTGGAATTAGTTAAAGTGAAGGGGATACGGGTGCAGAACTGCTCAATTTGCGGCAAACAAAATTAGTCACTCTTGCCGTTGCTTACCATGCATATGCAAATGTTGCTAAATAATAATTGTAAATTGATAAAATATGTATTTACCTGACAATAAATGCTATAAATAATGTATTAATACTAAAGATAGAGATAAGCATGAGACTGTCAAGTTCCTATAAAATTAGTTCTAATATTGAAATATACAAAGCCTTCATAAATGATGACAAGCCACGTGACCAGTAATTTTGTTTGGAACAGTAATTTTATTTCCTTCGTGTTGGCAATTAAATTTCAGTAAAATTAAAACAATAACATCAAGATTACTATTAAAATACAATATTCTGTTTCACAGGCTGTGATTGGTGTAATTTTTCACGAGATTCTACTCAACCAATCAGCGATCGCATTATCTAGAGCGTAGACGTAACAGTTTGTTACTGTTTATTGTAAATGAATCATTAATATTTGTGATGTCAATATTTAGGATTTTTCATTGCCAGTACCAGCCGTGCAATTTTGGGTTGCCTAAGCTCAGGGGTCTCGTGGCTTGTAAACATTAATGAAGGCTCTGTATGTACATTCTAGTTGCACACATATGGACAAAATTAGTGTACCACTTTATTAAACTTAAATAATTACATAAATAAAAAATACAAATATGAGTTTATATTAGTTATTAGTTATTAAACACTTCTTTTGTTAAAAATGAATTGGATATGAAAATGATAATAAAAATAAAAAACATTTAAGAAACCGAAAGCAATAAAAAAATGGATCCTATGTGACATTAGTACCTTGTAGATTCTCCTTTGATCCTAATTACCGCATTCATACGCCTTGCCATGCTAGCAATTAAATTTACAATGATATCCTGGAGAATAGTCTTCTATTCTTCAGTTACAGGAATCACCAGTTGTTCTGGTTGGCAGGTGGGAGTCTACGACCTCGGACCTTCTTTTTAAGATGGTCCAAAAATGTTCAATAGGGTTGTGGTCGGGGACTGTAAGGTGGACAATCCATTAATGGGATATTAACACCATGCATGTAGTTAATAATCTGTTCAGCCACGTAGGGACGGCCACTGTCTTGCATGAAAAAAAAAGGACCCACAAAAGGAGCAAATGGAATTACGTGTTCAAGTACGATGTTTTCCAGGTAACATTCGCATTCATAGATCTCTCACGTATAGGAACCAACTCTGTACTAACGTCAAGGCAGATGCCTCCCCAAAACATTTCAGTGCTATCACCAAACGGGACTTTTGGAGAAATGTTGCAACTTGCAAATCTCTCTCCTTCCCTTCCCCAGATACGCTCACATCCATCGGGAGATTTTAAGCTAATCCTCGTTTCATAAGAGAATAAAATCTTCTTCCATTAATAGACCAATATTGATGATTTCTGGCAAATCTTTGAATTTTGTGCTCTTTGTATAGGTTTTTTGTCGGTATCTTTCTTACTCCTTAATTCGTCTTCTGATTGTTCGAGACGGTATACAAATACACTCGCCGGCAAGAAAAACCGGCCACCCTAAAATATTTCACAAAAGTCCCCTTATCTGCTTAGTTCATAAGCTAGTTAGTAACCCAAGTCTAGTTTTTTTTTTTTTTTTCATTATCAATGCTTTAAGATGATTGTTCCACATCTACGTAAGCTTAATTTTAATTTTACAAGCCCCCTTTTCAACTACATTAATATGTTCGCGTAAATAACACAGCAGCATACCATGCATCATTTCTTATCATTAATGTTCTCTAAAAGACAAGTAGGCTTATGTACATTGTTTTTTGGAATCAAGTTTGACAGTCAATGAAAGTTGATTGAAGATGGACGTAGTCAGCGTTACGTGTCTCGTTTATTGGGAATATCTCGTCCTTCCGTTCAGGACGGGTGGAATCGGTATCTGGGGACTGGCAGAATCACGAGACGACAAGGATCCGGAAGAAAAAGAGTAACAACGGCGCTTGATGATCGTTTCGTTGTGCTCAACACACTGAGGGACCGCAGGTCAACAGCAGTTCAACTTCAGCATCGCCTTCTAACAGTGTGAGGGGTTCAAGTAAGTGATAGGACGATTAGCAGGAGGCTTGTAGAAAATTGTTTATTTCCACGGAGTCTGGCCACAGGACCACAATTCCTACTTAGGTATCGAAGGGCACGTCTTTAGTTTGCGCGATTACATGTAAATTAAATTTTTCGGCAATGAAGTGAAGTTCTTTTTACTGACGAGTCTCGTTTTTGTCTGCGGAGAAGACAAAATGGACTATATTCAGACTGCGCCATCTCTGAATGAGTATATTTTAAAGGAGATTTTGTTATGGTGTGGGCGGGCATTTCTACGAAAGCACCTACCTCATATTTGTGGATAATGGAACTTTGAACGCTCGCTGATACGCTCGAAGATATTCTTCAAGAAGCTGTCGTCCTATTTTCGTATTTTATTGGAGATGGCTTCGTTTTAATGCACAACAACGCCAGACCACACACTGCAGGAATCGTAACTGAATACTTAAACGAGGTCGGTATTCGTAGACTTGATTGGCCCGCATGCAACCCGGACCTTAACCCAATTGAACATCTTTGGGATGAACTTCAGAGGGCTATTCGTCGTCGACCAGTCATGCCACAGACCCTTCAAGAGCTAAGACTGGCCGTTCAAGAAGCAATGAAGTAATTCCCCAAATACCTTAAGAAATTTGGTTGACTCAATGTCACGACGGATGAATGCTACAATTCAGGCTCGAGGAGGACATACACGCTATTAAAAATAACGAGGAGGTCCATTAAAAACACCCACCATAATTTTTTAGACATAAGAAAAAAGAGTATTTTTGTTTCGTTTCTGTTATTGTTTTAATTAAATTTAATTTTGTCTTAAATATTTCTTTTTGTAGTTATTATATTTTTTGACGGTACATCGGCGAAGGATCTACTTTTCCGACACATGTAATTGGCGATAGGTGGTTTCTCTAGAAATACGTATTTTGTATATTTTGTGTAGTTTGTAACGCACTTGTATTATTTTCTGCACCGGTCTGAACAACAACTGATACAAGCGACTCGTTTAACTGAAAAATGTTTCACAATTTTCATGACCGCGTACGTAAACGCAATAAAAACTGACCTGGTTTCCACCGTATATAGCACATAAGTCCAAAAGGCGTAAGCCTATTTACCTATTTTACGTTTCAGTGTGCGATGTGAAACAAAGCCATTAAATGTAGCACACAATTCGCCTTTAATAATTCCCAAAAGCGAATGAATTATTTTTTCTCCCATTTTAATTAAGGCCTACCATGCCACACACAGCAGCATGTCCAACATTACCTACAAAAACCACCGCTACGCAATATATAATCGCCCCCTACTGTTTATGATTTATGTTATCTGGCACAGCCGAATTCAGGAACGGTCCCAGCTAACGAATTGGCCGGTACATTCAACTTTTTGTTGGTTTATTGAAATAACCGCAGGCTAGATTTACATGGCTAGTGTTGATAATTCGATTACGTAATAAATGCACCCCTTAAACGAAGAACGAAACACTTATCGCCCTTTACTGGTTCCGCTAAATACTCCCCAGGCTATAAAAACATATTCAGGGGTGACTTACTTATTGCTTATCTGAGTGTATATTCAACTGAAACTATGGTACCTATAGCTCCGTTTCTGATAAATGGTACGAATCTATGTAAATGTTATGTACATATTAAACCAAATTTTAGATTTTGTTGTTTTGTTGTTTTGTGTTTTGTATTAATAATTTGACACTATGCCAACGGCTTTCTTTATACGGGCTACATCTAAAGAAATTTTAAAATATCACGTCCAAACACTATAAAATTAATAAATTTATTATACATTTCGTTGCGATTGAACATTAATAAAATGGCATGTTTATGAAACAATTATGATGAGCTGGAGTAGAGATCTAATATTTCCAGAAAAATTGGGCACTGGACAAAACTGTTTTATTTCCAAAAAAATTGGAAGAAAACGGAAAATTGAACTTTTGATTTAATCCAAGATATACAGGGTGTTTCGAAATTCGCGGACGCAGAGAGTGGGAGGTTAATATAGAGCAAACACTTATTACACTTTTTCGATCAGACAAGATACAAGAATGCATTTTGCTATTAGTACATGAAATAACGATAAATCCTCTATCCATTGACCTGATGTGGTTAAATGGATCCCGAATTTCGATTGAGCGACTCCGAAAACATATGATAGACAATAGACATAGTTAGACAGCAAGGGTAATTTTCTCGATCTTTTTGTGGAGAATGCTCTTCAGCAGTTCAGCAAGTGCAAACACGTGCAGAAGGATATTTAGCAGCAGGTGGTGGACATTTCGAACTGTTTTTATAGTTACAATTCATTCATTAATTAATATTAAAGTTTGCTTTTCATCTGTTTAAAATTTCATCACGATAATTGGAAAAGCAATTGTCTGATCAAAAAAGTGTAATAAGGTTTTCTATTCAGTTTTTGCTCTAAATTAACCCCCACTCTGTGTTCACGAATTTCGAAACACCCTGTATAAGATTCTAGCTACTATTTTCCAATACAGATATGTTATTTATATTACAGTGTTGCTTTTTATCCATCATTATAATACTACAATACAAGATCTGTCCTTTAGTAAGTACAATTTTAGAAAGCAGTATCTGGAAAATTCTGTATCGAGTGTTTATATTATGTCAATAACACATACACAAAAAATATGTTTTTCATATGCTTTTTAACAGACCACCCTGTATTTTGACCCGCTAAAGACGAAGGAGCCAGCAGAAACGTTCCAACACATAAAACTTTTCCCCTAACTTCAAAAAATTGCAAAAAAGTCAGTGGAATCTCGATTTTTTTTTAAAATAGTTAAGAATTTGAAATGAAAGATCTGGTTTCTTTTTACAGATTTTTTCACGTAACCGTTATAAATCGCTTTTAATAGTACACACACGATTCACTATTTCACCTTGAGGCATGAATTCAAAATGCACAATTCCATTAAGTCGAAAAAAAACAGTGAGCATGACTCTGACATTGGATTGAGACTGACGTGCTTTCTTAGGGTGTGGAGTTCCATTGCCATTGTGAAGATTAAACTTGTATCTCAATGTCATAGCCATAAGCCCAGCTTTCGTCTCCCGATATGATCCTCTGAATGAATGTTTGGTCATCAAACGAGGAACAAATTTTGCTGGAATTTGAAGCATGACAAAATTTCAAGGCATTACTTTGAAATCGTGAAAACCATTCGCAACATTGCGTACGATCCATTGCTTACGATCTCCGTAAACTTGTTTCAAAAGTTGAAACGTTTCCGTGAAAGTTTTCCCCAGTTTTACATTGAATAGTTGTTCCAAAAAAATCGCACATTTCAAAAATCACCACTAACACTTAAACACGTTGCACACAAACAACAATATCACGAAAACTAAATGAAATATCAACAATCCAACATGTCGTTACAGAGTGGGTTATGCGTAACGCAATATTGCCAACCGCATATCATTAAATGTCTCCATTAGCGCGTAATTTAAAAAGATCCATTATTTTTTTAACAGACCTCGATTTGAAAAAGAAATGCTTAGTAAATTAGGTCAATATGACCCTATTTTTCCCTTATGATAGAAATAAAGTAATTCAGAAATAAATAAAATTTAAAATTTTCTTCTCCTGGTTGACTTTTTTTCTAATAAATTTTCATGTAAAATAAAGCATACTTACCTTGATGAAACAAACATGCACTAAAATGTAACAGAAGAATTGTAAACTTTATTTTAAACAGAAAAATTTCATTTTGTATGAAGCAAATGTGTCATACCGTTGCAGTTCAATAAATGCATATAACAATATTACAATAACTCTTTAACTATTTTAATTCTACATAGGTAATATGTAGGGAATATCTACATAGGTAAAGAATCGTGTTTATTATTTTTAAAATGAAATAAATAAATTCTGAAAGCTTCTGTATATAAATAAAATAACTGATAAATTACTTGGAAAAACATACACACTGTTTGTGGAATAAATTTATTAATATGCGGTGATAAGCCACGCTCATGGTTGTATAACAAATTACATATTTTACTATTCTTGATCAAAATGGAAATATCTTAATTTCACAAATGCAGGTACTATTAAAGTAACTTTATAAGTAACACCCTGTGTTTATATTTCAAAAATATGATATTTCAAATAAAATGTTTACTTCAGTAGTTTTTTTAAAACATTTTAGGTCATATAGATACTTATCATCATTATTATTAAATTGAAAATAAGCTATTGTGAAACAAAACTGATAACAGGTAAATTAAAAAATATTTTAAAAAATGTATAAGACTGTAACATCCCCATATTTTTTCCTCAGCTGGTTTTGTATTTAAGCGCGATACATGAATCTCTTTTCACGAGTGCAATCTAATTCGAAACATCTTTTGACAAATGAAAGTGTTATAGTCTTAACCAGAATGTACATCCTGTATACAGAACAGTTAATTCATTCAAATAATATAATTTCATATTTTATAATACATGTAATATAATTTTGACTACAATTTAATATAAATTTAGCAGTACTAATGCGATAAGGTTATAGTAGCCGATGGAAATGTCTATAGCGTTAATATGAATCAAAAAGTTTTTTCAGTAGAAATTACTGAAGCAAACATAGATATGAACCTACAAGTGTGTACCTAAAAGGCCTGAAGAAAGTTCTATCACATTTTCAGCATTTTCAAACACAAAATTTAAATCGTCAAAACCGCCATCAGATCTTTCGCACTGCGGCGCGCGGCAGCTTCGATATCAAAACTACCTACAGTTGGCTACCGCATCAGAGACGGCGTTAAATTTGTTTAAACCTTCATGTGAATTTTTTTTCAATTTAAAACGAAATGTTTTAAATCATCAGTTGCTTAATTTCGTGCCCTCTTTCACCCATTTCAAGGCACGCACTTATTTAAGAAACACCCTGTACACAATGCATTTAAATAAAAAAAATAAAAAAAAGAAAGCAAACATTTTAAATAAATCATTTCTATATCTTTTTATGAATTATTAACTCAGGAAAATATATATCCAAATAATTTAAAAAATATTTGTTTGCTATTTGAAGCTTGAAACGATGGTTCCAAGAATATTAAAGCTTGGAAATGTATTACACGAAGCAACATGGAATGAATAGATAAATTGAGGCAGACCATACAAAGAGGAGTTCTGTTACAAATGTTAATGAGGGCAGCAGTCGTCAAACATAAAGTCTATTGCGGTTCTGCTACATAACGTAGAATGTCTATAACTTACAACATCGACGAAGTTATTTCATATTCTATGTAAAATCATGTCAAGCTATAACTTATATTTTATAATTTATTACAAGTACTAATTGTTCTATGATGACTGAATTTGTAGTATGAACGAGGTATAAGTGTAATTCATACAGTGCGTCCCAGAAGTAACGCAAAAAATTCATATTTTATTTTGTGTTGAGTTTTCACAAAAACGCTAAAACACGTCAATTAGTAAATTAGAATTGTCGTTTTGTCACGTTGCTTAAACCTTTATTGCGCTATGTTTCCTAAACCTATGACGTCATCGACATTTGTTTTAAATAGCACCACATAATTTTTTAAGCATAAATGGATAGTCCTTTTGAAGGGAAATACGTCGATATAGGGTTTGGCCTAATTTACTTTGGCAGGAGCGGAAAAAAAGCCAATGACTGGAATGGACATGGTTTAAAATAACAACAAAAGTAGGTATCATAAACTGATGCGAGAACAGTGCCATAGTATAAAATGGAAATTTGGGGATGTTTTGTGTTTTGGTTGATTGTAGGTACGTTTTTATGTACTGATATGTTGGCGTTTGCGGCGATACGACGAATGGCAATGTGTGGATTTTCAGTGACAGCTAAACATAACATTTTGCCTATCATTTTCTGTCACTGTCGTTGGCCTGCTAGATCTAGACACATTTCTAACATGGCCAGTGTCTTCAAATTTGGGTACTAATCTGCATACTGTACACGGAGGTATTGGTTGTTCTGGATACTTGGCATTGAATAATTGACATATTTCATCATAACTACGGATCCTATATCTCCGTATTCAACCATAATTAGGATTTCAGTTCTTTGTTTCTCATTTAAACACAACACCATCGTAATGTAAAGTTATGGTATTTGTAACTGTGACAATGATATGAGGCACTATTGCATTCGCTAACTGTCGTCTTCAGAACAATGCCTACATAGCCACTGTGATCGGGTGTACCTACCCAATCTACATAAAAACATGTGCCAACAATCAACCAAAACAGATTTTTTGCTATAGCACTGTTCGCGCATAAGTTTGTGAT
>NW_019416278.1:403168-411834 GCF_000390285.2 Anoplophora glabripennis
AAAAAAAGCCAATGACTGGAATGGACATGGTTTAAAATAACAACAAAAGTAGGTATCATAAACTGATGCGAGAACAGTGCCATAGTATAAAATGGAAATTTGGGGATGTTTTGTGTTTTGGTTGATTGTAGGTACGTTTTTATGTACTGATATGTTGGCGTTTGCGGCGATACGACGAATGGCAATGTGTGGATTTTCAGTGACAGCTAAACATAACATTTTGCCTATCATTTTCTGTCACTGTCGTTGGCCTTCTAGATCTAGACACATTTCTAACATGGCCAGCGTCTTCAAATTTGGGTACTAATCTGCATACTGTACACGGAGGTATTGGTTGTTCTGGATACTTGGCATTGAATAATTGACATATTTCATCATAACTACGGATCCTATATCTCCGTATTCAACCATAATTAGGATTTCAGTTCTTTGTTTCTCATTTAAACACAACACCATCGTAATGTAAAGTTATGGTATTTGTAACTGTGACAATGATATGAGGCACTATTGCATTCGCTAACTGTCGTCTTCAGAACAATGCCTACATAGCCACTGTGTACCTACCCAATCTACATAAAAACATGTGCCAACAATCAACCAAAACAGATTTTTTGCTATAGCACTGTCCGCGCATAAGTTTGTGATACCTATTTTTGTTATTAATTCAAACCATGTTCATTCCAATCGTTGGCTTTTTTTTTCACTCCTGTCAAACTAAAGTAGGCCAAACCCTATATCGACGCATTTCCCTTCATAAGAGCTATCCATTTATGCTTAAAAAATTAGGTGGTGTACTGGTACACTGTATAACTCTGATCCAAATGAATTTCGTATACCTTTCACATACAGAAAATATAGAGGGAAATAGTAAAAAAATCAATTCGACACTCGCCATCACTATACACTATACAGGAGTCACATAAGCGAAAGCTATTTCTCTACTTTTTTAAAAAGCATATTAATCTTCTTCAAAATCTGCTTTTAATAAGCTTTTACATTATGATCTTGGAGACATTTTTTATTTTTTATTCAACATTTTCAAATTTTTATACATATATTTTTTAAAAACACAGGATAGATAGTCCAGCAAATTTTTCTTGTGCTATATCATGACTACCGATTTGAGCTAACTTAAATGATTTAGAAATATTATGAAGAAAGAAGCTCTTGAAGTTAAAAGATTTGAAAATATAAGTAAATATTTAAATAAACAAACCGAAAAATGTGTTAGACAATCTGATTTTCAAATACATAAGTAGGTATTTAATAGTTAATTTTGATTCTATGTTGCGAAGTAGGTACCTCTTTTGTATTTACGCAGTTTTTTTTTGGAAGTGAATCAAAAAATCATCCCATAATGCAAAAGAGACTTGTACATCAAAAAATATTTCATCGAAATATTGCTAAAATTGGCAAAAAAGGGTGTACAAATTTTTACATTTGCGATAAATTAATTTAAGATTAGAAATTGAAAGCCCTTATCTAACAAAGTACCACAATAATTATTCGCCTAGATGTCAAACTACATATTATGTAGCTTTGTGGAGGATATAATGCGAAAAAGTAAGGTGATGCAGACCCATAAGTTTTATACTGGGTGTTAGAAGTTTGACTGTCTTAATTTTAACAGACAGATACATTAAAATAAACAAAAAACCTGATATGGGTCATAAACTCAACTATTTCCGAGAAAAAAATTATCAAAATCTCCAACTTAATGTACAAAAGTTCGATTAATTAAGGAATATTGATATTAACTCCATGAATAGAATACTATCAAATACAATGTTTTCCACTTTTTTGAACTTCTCTAAAAAATAATTAGCGTTTTAATAAATTTAAAATTCTATAAATTCATATCGAACAATGTGACAACAGCGCGGCGGTTAACACGAAAACACTAAAGTGTCCAACAACCAACAATACGCAATTCAGTTGGTAACTGGAATTCGACAGTCGAAGACTTGCGAGAACGAATTTTTGCGGCTGCCCATCAAATAAGGAAAAATCCGGGTATTTTCCCGCGAGTGTGCGAAAATTGGATTCGAAGGTGATGGACATTTTATGCAGATGTTATAATTTGTTTCGTACTTGTGCATGTAAAAATTACTGAATTTTGCTTTTTGGTTATTATTATTTTTAATACGTATAATTATGTGGACCACGTGAATCTTTGGGACTTTATTTACACATTTTTCAAATTCTAATTTGAAGTTCCTGCTTTAAGAGATTCATAATTCGAGCTAAAATTTAAGCACAGCACTACAAAATCGATACATTTTATTTTATTTATTAAAAAACTGGAATACAATTGTCTTGAAATTTACTAAATGTTTCACAATAATAGTTGTTTACATTTTTGTTATTCCGTAGGACAAGTCTGCCGCTGTTGTCACATTGTGATGAAACTCCCCAATATCGCTCGCTGTATTTTGAAAACTGTTAATCTTACGCCCCTGTAATATACAACTTTTTTGTTCATTTATGATTACTCTATCTCATGTAGTAATGGCAGTCAAACTTCTTACACCCTGTATTTCATGCCGGGATTAAGTAGGTGGTTAGTATATGCCTATAAAATATAGATGTATAGATTGTGGCGTAATTAGTTCTTGAGTGAATTTTTCCACCATGTAGATATTTATATTATCTACATTTTTAGCACCTTAAAACTGTATGTATCGTGAGTATCGTTCTGGCGGTACAACCAAGAAGAATTGGAACAGTTTATGAAAAAATTACAGAAATTGAATTTTCTTAGAAATCGAATTTTCTTGGAAATTGGAACATTTGTTCTAACAGCACACTTTTGAAGTAAAAGTCGTACTTCTAAAGAGTGATATTTTATGACAAGGACCAGACCACGATGATGATTTAATCGCCATAAACAGATGCACAATAAACTTTATAGCTTTGTGAGAGGGGGTTGGGGCATGGTACGGGAAAGAAAAGTAATAAAAATTTATACCTAATTTGAATTTTTATGTACCCTTAAGATAAGAACTGCCATCTTATCAAGATTTTTTTTATTTTATCTATTTGTGGAATTTTCGACTGTAGAATCTTTTTAAAGCGGGAAAAGTAGGTATTAGTTTGACTGCTGATGCGTATTTTTCCAAATTCAGTTCAGGTAAAACAATTTAAAAAAAATACTAATTGCTTGTTAGATATAATTCTTTGTTATCTATTACTGTTTATGTACCCTTTAATCCTGTTGCCTATTGTCACAACTCTTTACAAATATATAGGGTCATTGGAAACATCATATGGAAACGGTCGATTATCTCCTAATGTAAGATAGCTATCGAAAAATTATAAAAAACAAACGTTTTAGGGTTTTTTAAAATATATTACAATAAAAAAAATTAAGTATACAGGAACAGTCAAAAAGTCGTGACGGAAGAAAGTTACTTTTTCTTTAATGGAACACCCTGTATATCATTCCATATTTGAATTCTTCTCGAAATAATTCTAAACAAAATTCATTATAGCGCATCATGTACCTAAAATTAACCGTTTTCGAGATATCAAATTTCGAAAGTAACTTATTACTACTCTCAAAGTTATAAAAGAAAAAAGGCCCCAAATTATGGACATTTATTTTGAAAATAACACAAGGTGGAGGATATGGATATAATTTAATTTTATTATTTTCTGTAAAAAAGCATAATAGTTTAGGGTTGATAAAAATGCATGAAAGGAAAAAAAATGTATTTCTTAATGAATATGAATATTTTACATAACATAGTTATGCCAGAATAAAGAAAGAGAGAAAATGAGTTTTAATAAACAACAAATATTTTCTTTGAAATTCTATTTTATAAGGCGCTGAAAGTATTCACCATTTATCTAATGACAGTAATGAAATTCGCTGAACAAAATTTTGTAGTGAATCTAAAAAGGTGTTGGGAGGAATAGTGGAAATTTCCTGCAACTCTTTAATATTTTGCGGCCTATTTTTGTAGACTACATTTTTATGTGACCTTACAAAAAAAAATCTACCGGCGTCATATCGGGAAACCTAGCTGGTTTCCCGATATGACGGGAAACCGTCATATCGGGAAAAATATAAAAGTTTCATCTAGATATACCCGTACCAGACGTCCAAAATGTGGAGGAGCCTCGTCATGTTGAAACCATATTTGTTCTGACGGTAAATTGGGATTGTTATTGTTCAGGAGTAATCGTCTAAGCTCTGGAATAATATGTTCTTGCAAAAGTAATAAATCAGAGGTCAAATTTCCGTTTATAATATAGGGTCCTATAACGTACCCACCAATAATGCCACATGAAACATTTACTTTCTGTGGTCTTTTGGCGTGAACTTCCTCCATCCAATGTGGATTTTGGTCTGACCTACAGTTGTGTCGGTTTACGTGCCTGTTTAAATAAATTGTAGATTCGTCAGAAAACAATATGTGGGTGACAAAGTCGACATTTTCGTTTAATGTATGTATGTATGTATGTAATAACTTCACAGAACTCAATTCTATGATCATGATCGTCTTCACTCAATACTTGTAACAAATGAATAAATTAATTAATTAATTAATTATATGGATGTATCTAATTTTTTCCGTTTCTTATTTACTCTAATAAAATTATAGTTCAAAACAGCATTATTTTCTACCTTTTATTTACTTTTGCATATGGTTGTAAAAATTTCTAAACATACAATTTTCTAACAAATACGATCCCAACTTATGTCAAAAGTAAATATTTCCATTTTCAATTAAGTAATAGAACAGTACCTATTCCTAAAATTGTAAATATATTTGCTTTATTAACATTGATTTTACTTTTACACGATTTAAATATATCTATCTAATATCTAAATAAAATTATTATTAACCAATCAAGAATCAGATTTGGTATACCAAATTTAACCATAATATGTAACCGACTGTTCGTGAAAAATAGTTTAACCGTCATAGATCAATTTATGCCGGCGTGAAATCTATTTTAAATCAACGGAACTAAAGGTCAAACACAGTAAGTTATGAATGAATATTTATTAATAATTTTATTCTAATATATGTATATTATTTAATAAAGGAGCCTTCAACAAAAAAATCGATGAAACTTTAATCAATATATTTATTAGAAAACAACAAAGTAAAATTTATCTTTAGTAATTCTGTAAAGAAACAATAATTATTTATTTTTAAAGATAAGAAAAATGTACATATTTATAAATTAATTACTCATTAAAGATTTAGGTATAACACTTTATAACTTTCTTACGTTTGTCTATCATGTTTGACAGCTTTATAAAGATAGGTATACTTATCAAATAAAAATAGACCTGTTCCATATTGTTCTCAAATGTAAATAGGCAACCAGGAATACAGGTCAATTTATGTGTTTAACGTTTATAGACATATGTATCAAAATTTAGTGGGCCAGGTGAGTAATCATAGAAATCAGACACTCAAAGCATTGGTTTTATAAGTTACGCTATCCAATGAAACAAGTTATCAATAGCCATTTGGCTTTCGTCGTCATATTTGTGTATTCTGTGAATAAGAAAAAAATTGTGTTAAAAAGTTACTAATTTCGGTAATTAACTTTACAGGGTGTAAATAAATAAGTACGAAAAAAATCAGGGGGTGATTCCCTGCGGACAGTTTGAAATAGGATATCTTCGAGTGGTTGAAGTTTCTGAGTCAGTTACTTCATAATTGGAGCAAGATTCTAAGAGATTACTTTGTCTTCATATCTGGAATAAACTTCATCCACCATAGAATATTGGGAACATCAATTTCTACTTTTCGACCACAGAAACGTTGTTTGTGTTGTACAATTTGTATAATAGAGAGTAATCATATTTTGACAGAATAAAATGTTGACACATTGTATGCCAGTTTTGGATGTATACCATGTTTAATAAATAACACAGGACCGCAAAAAAAAATGAGTGGAGGGTTCCTTGAACCAGACCAAGTGATTATATGATTATATGTTTTTTGGGTGGCTGAAACCGAATCCGAAACCTGTTTTGCCCCGTCACGTCAGTGTTTTTTTTTAACCTCAAAAAACAGCTTGAAACTATGAAACCCGACAATATCAACCCTTAAACCATATAACCCTATACTTTCATAAAGCAATAACCTTGAGATTGATAACCTATAACTCTAAAACCTATAACCTGAAAATCTATAAACTCAAAACTCATAAATCTCAAATTCCAATAAATTGCAAACACAAAATGAGCAAAACAACACAAAAAACTTACACGCAAAACTGAAACCTCAATATCGGAGAGTTTTAACTTTATAATTCTACTAGCTATTACCCGCGGCTTCGCTCGCTGAGTGATAGAAAATCTTTCGTAAAAAATATATTTTTTTTAATAAAAAGTATCCTATGTTACTTCTAATACCTCCAAGAATATGTGTACAAAGTTTCATGATGATCGGTTACGTAGTTTTCGCGTGAAAGCGTAACANCAGCTAAACATAACATTTTGCCTATCATTTTCTGTCACTGTCGTTGGCCTGCTAGATCTAGACACATTTCTAACATGGCCAGTGTCTTCAAATTTGGGTACTAATCTGCATACTGTACACGGAGGTATTGGTTGTTCTGGATACTTGGCATTGAATAATTGACATATTTCATCATAACTACGGATCCTATATCTCCGTATTCAACCATAATTAGGATTTCAGTTCTTTGTTTCTCATTTAAACACAACACCATCGTAATTACACCAGGAAAATTAGCGACAATAAAAGAGAAAGCGGATAGGACTTTTTTCGAGTAAAAATTTAATTTGCTTGGTCTAAATATAAAGTTATGGTATTTGTAACTGTGACAATGATATGAGGCACTATTGCATTCGCTAACTGTCGTCTTCAGAACAATGCCTACATAGCCACTGTGTACCTACCCAATCTACATAAAAACATGTGCCAACAATCAACCAAAACAGATTTTTTGCTATAGCACTGTCCGCGCATAAGTTTGTGATACCTATTTTTGTTATTAATTCAAACCATGTTCATTCCAATCGTTGGCTTTTTTTTTCACTCCTGTCAAACTAAAGTAGGCCAAACCCTATATCGACGCATTTCCCTTCATAAGAGCTATCCATTTATGCTTAAAAAATTAGGTGGTGTACTGGTACACTGTATAACTCTGATCCAAATGAATTTCGTATACCTTTCACATACAGAAAATATAGAGGGAAATAGTAAAAAAATCAATTCGACACTCGCCATCACTATACACTATACAGGAGTCACATAAGCGAAAGCTATTTCTCTACTTTTTTAAAAAGCATATTAATCTTCTTCAAAATCTGCTTTTAATAAGCTTTTACATTATGATCTTGGAGACATTTTTTATTTTTTATTCAACATTTTCAAATTTTTATACATATATTTTTTAAAAACACAGGATAGATAGTCCAGCAAATTTTTCTTGTGCTATATCATGACTACCGATTTGAGCTAACTTAAATGATTTAGTAATATTATGAAGAAAGAAGCTCTTGAAGTTAAAAGAGTTGAAAATATAAGTAAATATTTAAATAAACAAACCGAAAAATGTGTTAGACAATCTGATTTTCAAATACATAAGTAGGTATTTAATAGTTAATTTTGATTCTATGTTGCGAAGTAGGTACCTCTTTTGTATTTACGCAGTTTTTTTTTGGAAGTGAATCAAAAAATCATCCCATAATGCAAAAGAGACTTGTACATCAAAAAATATTTCATCGAAATATTGCTAAAATTGGCAAAAAAGGGTGTAAAAATTTTTACATTTGCGATAAATTAATTTAAGATTAGAAATTGAAAGCCCTTATCTAACAAAGTACCACAATAATTATTCGCCTAGATGTCAAACTACATATTATGTAGCTTTGTGGAGGATATAATGCGAAAAAGTAAGGTGATGCAGACCCATAAGTTTTATACAGGGTGTTAGAAGTTTGACTGCCTTAATTTTAACAGACAGATACATTAAAATAAACAAAAAACCTGATATGGGTCATAAACTCAACTATTTCCGAGAAAAAAATTATCAAAATCTCCAACTTAATGTACAAAAGTTCAATTAATTAAGGAATATTGACATAACTGCGTGCATAGAATACCATAAAATACAATGTTTTAAATCACTTTTTTGAACTTCTTTCTTTTAAACTTTCTCTAAAAAATAATTAGCGTTGTATTAAACTTAAAATTCGATATAATTCATATATGTAGAGCAATGTGACAACGGCGCGGCGGATAACACGCGGTACTAACAATAAGCTGTTCAGCAATACGCAATTCAGTTGGTATAAGGAATCGGACCGTGTCTGAGTGTACCACTATTTCCTTTTCTTGAGGTGTTTTCCAGCGAGTGCGCGAAAATTGGATTCGAAGGTGTCGTGCGTGCATCGAAAATGGTGAGCAAACTATGTTAAAAATTACTGAATTTTGCTTTTTGGTAAGTACCTAAATTATTTTTAATACGTATGATTATTTGGATGACGTGAATCTTTTGGTACTTTAATTACATATTTTTCAAATTCATAATTTGGTTAAAAGTTAAGTTCCTGTTTTAAGAGATGCATAATTACTAAAATTTGAGCTAAAATTTAAGCACAACACTATCTTCGTATTACAAAATCGATACATTTTATTTTATTTATTTAAAAACTGGAAAACAATTGT
>NW_019416278.1:416871-545656 GCF_000390285.2 Anoplophora glabripennis
TTTTTTTAATAAAAAGTATCCTATGTTACTTCTAATACCTCCAAGAATATGTGTACAAAGTTTCATGATGATCGGTTAAGTAGTTTTCGCGTGAAAGCGTAACAAACAAACTTACATTCACATTTATAATATTAGTAGGGATTATTATTATTAGTAGGCTTCGCTCGCGGGTAAATAAATATAGAAAATCTTTCGTAAAAAATATATTTTTTTTAATAAAAAGTATCCTATGTTACTTCTAATACCTCCAAGAATATGTGTACAAAGATTCATGATGATCGGTTAAGTAGTTTTCGCATGAAAGCGTAACAAACAAACTTACATTCACATTTTTAATATTAGTAGGGATACATTCATCACTTCATAACCATAAATCCCATAACTCTGAGTCCCATAACCCTGAAGTCCCATAACCCTATAACCCCAGTAATCCAGAACCTCGTAACCCTACAACACAAAACCCCGTAACCCTACAACTCTTAAATGCGACAAAAAAAATATTTTGAGGTAGACAGTTAAAACTTCACGACACCACATCTCTATAACTCCATCACCTTTACACTTGTAACCCTATAACCTTATGACCCTACAACCCTAAAATACAGTAGTAAGTGTACTTGCACCTAAGACTTGAGTTTTGAGTGACAGTTTTGCCGTGCGCCGCCATCCAGGGCACCTCCACGCGGTGACTGTGGGCAACGGAGTTGTTCCGCTATCCGGCAAAGTTGTCACGGTTATGGGGCTATAAGGTTATGAAAATTCTGGGTTATAGGATTATAGAGTTTTGGGGTATAGGATTGTGGACTTTTGGGATTATAGAGTTTTCAGGTATTAGGTTGTACGGAATTATGGGCATGTGGAGTGATGATATTAACTTGTACGTGATATTGTGACATGCAATTTTCTTATGTTACACTTCAGGGTTATGGAGTTTATGGATTATGAGGTTATGAAGTGAGGGAGGTGTAGAATTATGAAGTATAAAGTTGTAAGTTTTTTTGTTTTTATTTTTGCTCATTTTGCAGTTTATTGGGATTTGAGATTTATTTTTTTATTTATATATTTATTTATTTGAGTTTTGAGGTTATAGATTTTCAGGTTATGGGTTTTAGAGTTATAGGTTATCGATCTCAAAGTTATTGAGTTATGAAAGTATAGGGTTATATGGTTTAAGGGTTGATATTGCTGGGTTTCATAGTTTCTAGCTGTTTTTTGAGGTTGGAAAAAAAAACGCTGACGTGATGGGGCAAAACAGGTTCCGGATTCGGTTTCAGCGACCCAAAAAACAACTAACCCTCCACTAATTTTTTTGTGATCCTGTGTAATTAATAACAAGCTGTAAAATGGAGTTATTTTCAGTTCTGTCTAACTGAAGTAATAATAAGATTAATCAAAATAAAAGAGGTTGCGAACGCTTCAAAGTTTCTAATTTTTTTAAACTGGAGTTGCATCTATTATTTTTATTTAATTTATTATATTGACACATTGAAATACGAAATTAAAAAACCCTAATAAATCTCTAACACATGCTTTCACCGCGCCCGAAATAATTCAACCGAAGATTTTAATCAGAATTGCATGTAGCCGACAGTGAATGTACGTGCATATCATGAAATAAAACGAAATGTAGGTCAGAAAGTACAGTGCGGCTTATTCATCCATAATTACAATCGTATGGATGCCGGCGAAGTAAAATATGAATGACAATAATTATATATGATAGTAGGTACGTCACTAGGGACGGTCAGTCGGACGGATCGAAGAGGATGATCAAATAAACAGTGGTTCCCACGCCACGATGTGGTGTGTCAGATCAATACTGACTTACTACCGATGCTACTGCTGCTTGATTGACGACAATTCTATTTACTGCACCTGTGCACCTAATGCAGCAATGGACGTATCTAGTTTGAAATGTAGAGCAAGAACCAATAAATCAGATTAAAAGCAATCGTCCAGTCGGATTTGAATAAACATTTTGGTAGAGGGCTACATAAAGTGTTATTTGTATATTTAATAATCACAAAAAATGTACCAAAAGGGACATCGTGAATCATATAAAAGAATAGTTGCCAACTAAAAGTTTGATAATCAGTGAGGGATCTACAGTTTCAAATAAAGTGAAAAACATTGTTCTGAAAATTGTTAATATTATTTTAATAGACTAAATACACAGCGTCATGACTATCAGAATTGAATCTTTAATTAGGAAAATTTGTTGCAATGTCATTTATTCACCCGGTATATAATCTGCAAATTTTGCAGAGAAGATGTTTAATACTTCTTCTAAATCTACAATTTAAAAAACTACCACACCTCCCCTACATTGGTTTCAACATCTTATCTTTATCTTCAAAGAAAGTTACCGAAGTTATAAGATACCCATATTAGATATCCAGAAATACTGAATTTTTGTTAATCCACGATATAAAGCATATAACCTTATTATCTTTGCCTATATAAACAACATATTGTCATAGGTATGTGCTTTGTTTTCTACGTCAATTTCATGGCATATTACTTTATCTAAAATTAGAAAATAGTTTTAAGCGTCTCTTCTTTAAGAGAAAAACAGGTTCAATTGTAAGTACTAACGTATTCCCATTTTATAATAAACTTCAATAGATACCAGTTCCACAAAAAAAATCTAGAAAATTACCCCTGGAGTCTGACTATGTCTATCATATGTTTTCGGGGTCGCTGAATCCAAATTCGGGGTCCATTTAACCCCATCATGTCAGAATTTTTCATAACCTCAAAGAATAGGCCCAAAAACGTAATAAATCCTCTATCCATTGACCACTCAATCCCAATAACCCATGCCACAAAATGCCATAACCCCAAAATCCCACAACCTGGTAAGAAAGAGACTTATGCGCGTTGAAGCTCAGAACCTATGTTCCCCTTACCTCACACAAATGGCCAAAATAAAATGACGAAAATAAATTGACTATAAGAAGAACGATTAAATTATAGAAAATGAATCTCAATGACGATACTACCTTTATTCATCTTCTTTAGACCTTTTATGGTAACGCACTTCTTTACTTTCAAAAGATCTACGTATTTTTAGATTATGGGGTTAAGGGGTTAAAGAGTTTAAGGGTTTAAACGTTTAAGGGATTAAGGGGTCAATGGAAGAAGATTTGTTGGGTTTTTGGGCTTATTTTTTGAGGTTATGAAAAATCCTGGCGTGAAGGGGTTAAATGGACCCCGAATTTGGATTCAGCAACACTGAAAACATATGATAGACATAGTCAGACTGCAGGGATAATTTTCTCGATTTTTTTTTGTGAAGCTGTGTAATAAGGTGTTATTAAGTGCATTTTAAAAAAATTGAGAAGTTTTAGGCTAGAGATATGAGGATGAGTACAGAGCGATGAAAAAAGGTCAGCCGTTTATAAAAATTTGAGTTAATCCGAGAAAATTATATCTGGAAAAATATTTTAATAAGTTCCTTATTTCGAGTTTCTTGCAAAGTAGTTTGACAACACAAAGTGCCCTATAAAAAAATTGGTTGCAATAATAATACAGAACAAAGCAAGGGCATTTTCAATACTCAATTCATATTGTGGAAACTAAAAAATGCGTTGCTTGTAAAAATAGCTTCGTCTAAGATCAAAAGTGCAGTACTTGGTTCATAGCGAAGTGGAAAATGATTTCGCGTATATTTAGTACGTGGACCCAGCGTTTTATCTACACTCACGAATTCGTGATTACTGTAATTATGCGCCATCGTAATGAAACTCTAATAGCAACAACACTGGATTACTACAATTATTCTCACACTAGACTAATACAGGAAACAATAGATGGCTATTCGCCCAACTGGTGATAGTTAAGAAACAACCAATTTCAACGCGAGCAGTAAATGTTCTATGGAAATAAAAAAAAGTAAGCAAAACAATTAAATCTATTAATATTTGGCTGGGTTGAATAATATAAGACTGATTAGTCCCTGGGAGCTTTGCTTCGAATGTTGGATTCGCAATGCATAAAATACCGTTATGGTATTCTTTGGAAATAAGGGTATATGTATTATGTTTTGAAAATGGCATGTATTTCTCCTTACTTTCCAACCGGGACTGGGATGGAATTCCATGTATCGCCAACCACTATGGTCCTACGGTAGTCGGAATCGAGGGTGGTGGTCAATTGCACCCCGAGCTCCTATCCAACGAAGCCCAGCGCGCGCCGTCACACAAGATCGTCGTTTTTGAGTACTACTATCTTTCCACACATTTTACCGGGGACGACAAGAGCGCCCCGCCAAACTAGGACAGATTTAAAGCCATTTACAAATGTGGCCGAACGTCGACCCGGAGTATCTGCAGTACTTTAAACAGGCGTGGATTACCTGGCTCGAGTGTGTACTTGCCCCGCAACTTGCGTTAACCGTTGTGTTCAAATGTAATAACTGGTTCTCTTAAACCACCTGTTTACATATAGATTGTTTGCCTTGTATTTTCGAATATAATAAACTATCGAACCCCAGCCCGATTTTGCTTAAAAATTCCATCACGAGTTAGATCTCTCCAAAAAATCACAGTCACGCTCCGAAGCTCCTGAAGTTTCAGCTTAGGCGTAGTGACCATACAACTTCATACCCTCTCAGGGTTCTTTTTTTGGCTTAGTAGCCTAGAGTTACAGTAGCCAAGTTAATACTTGAATGTACCACTCAAGGACCCTCCATAATAAATCACATATATTAAGTGCATGGCAACCACTGAAAACATTCTACTGCTTAACACCCATTACGAATCCAATGAATTCACGAGTCCTCGTACTCCCAGTGTTTCTATACGATTCTGTAGTCCTAGTCGTGCCAGTGAAAAAAAAAAGACTTACAAGGTCAGTCTAAATCCTTTCAGAAAACTTTGAATTTTAGGTTTAGTTGACACCCGAACGGTTGAACTTTTAAGTGAAGTGAAAACGGTTGAAGTTTTAAGTTAAGTTATCGACGTCATTAAGAGGTGGAGGGTGAATCCAGGTCGCAGATCCATCACTCCGAATCAACTCTTTCGGGGTTCGTGAAGGAGGAGGTGCACAAGCCTGCGGAATATCCTCTTGTCAGCGAGCAAGAACGTAGCTTTTTTTGCACCGATGGTAAAGGCGGACCCGGATTGGAAACCATACCCAGAATCCATATTCATATTCAAGAAGGATCCTGGGCAGTTGCCGTTGGAACCCCAAAGGCTACGTAATCCAATTGAATTAAATAAATGTTTTCGCCTTGATACGAAAATATATATTAATTGTAATATATAAATAAATTAATAACTGCAATTATAATTTTCCAGTTAACTCAACAGCAATTGTGGAAATTAATGAGAATATATCAATATCACTGATGTTTAATTATTACTGTTACATATTATGTAAACATTTTGTTTGAAATTGGAAATACGTTACACTACAAACACTATACGGCACCAATTTAATGAACAAGCGTATACAAAAGTGTGATATATTGAAATGTAAACAATATCGGACAGCTAGCTATACCTACTTGTATTTTATGATTAGCAAAATTGGCTATTTTTGGCATTTTATGAGATATTTTCCATTTTATACGCCATATTGGATCCGCCATGTTACGTATTAAAAAAATAATCATTGGTACCCTTAACTCTTACTTTACTCACATTTTTTTTTAATTTGACTATGTTTTTTTAGCTTATAGCCACCATATTGAGCCGCCATTTTGTTTTTTCAAAAACAGCGAGTGGCATTGGAAAGTAGACATTTCAACGAAAATTTTGGTCCCCTGTTGACCTCTTTTGTATTTAAGAAACATTGGGCAAAAAGGTAGCCCGGTTGACGTGGAATGTCCCATATTTTTCTGCTGCTCAAAAATACATTATAAATTAAATCACAATATGTCAATATCATAATACAATTTAAAAAAAGATAATTACCGATTATTTTATGCCCACAACCAATACTATTACTTATTATCACAACAATCAATGGTATTATTTACCAACAATATTATTTTTATTATTAACTCACTCTCTGTAATATATTTCTGCGTGAATATAACTACTAACACGTTATCGTCATTATTCAGTTCCCGGGGCACTATAATATAATAAGCAATTAAGGAGGTATCTTTGGCAGACTTTACTGCAGAGGGAAATTCGAATAATGGACACTTTATCTTATTTATGGATACTCTCTACAAAAGGAAATAGACTCCTTTGTCTAGTTCTGGTGGGACGTTAATAGAAACGTCCGCACAGTGAGTTTCATTAATGATTATGCATCCTGAAATGTTTGAAACCCTTTGGAAAATTGCATCCAACTTTACGGTAGTAGGTACGTGATCATCCTAATCGTCTGCCGTTGAATTGAAAGCAGCACTGTTAATATTAACGTAGTTACTTAATAAAATAAAATACCGCAACACTGGTATATAAATAAATTTATCAATGTATTTACATTGTCTATTCCAAGTTCCAAGTGCAGATTGAATTTTCGCTCAAGTTCCCAATCGGAACCTCGAAGATGTCAAATTACTCTATACGAGAAACAGAATGTGAAAAATAACATTTTCGACTGTTACCAAAATTTCTGTCGAAGTTCTCAAAGAAGCTTTAAAGACCAAAGTTGCAGCAGAATAGCACCCGATGGCACGTTGCAGAAATAGAATTTTCACCTCAGTTTCCGATTTCGGAAATTAAAAATTTCTCCGAAAAATGAAAAATTGGAACTGGGGAACCTCAATACAAAACAGACTACTACCCAGGAAACTAAAATCCAAAGGTGGGCAAAATCCATCACTACAAGACCTCTGCAAGAACCAATAAACCTAATGCAAATAAATTAAAATATTGTACTGTTCTGATGACGCAAATTGGTAAACGTGATAAAAATGCAGCAGCTTCAATGACATTTTATTATCTTAGCGTACAATGACCTATCCAATCCGATGAATTTTGGTTCGTCTCAAATGAAAGTCCAGGGTGCACTAAGAGTTGTGTGTTTATTTGCTTCACCCATGTCTTTGTTCACTGTTGTAACGTAACCGACATCTAAAATTACACGTCTATCGAATACGAGGACACATTCGTACTTATCATGCGACAGTAACTTTACTCTTATTTTTACTGCACGGAACATATTTGTCTACGTTCTAAAAGACTGGAATGAACTGAGTAGAAAGACAAGATCCAAACCGTCAATATACAGGGTGAATCTTAAATGTCTACATGTATTTTAAACAGCGCAGCCGTAAGTTTAAAAAAAATAAAGAATTCAAAATAAATATACAATAATAGACACAGAACTCTCTATAACTTTAACTTTTTATATGAAATAGAAAATGAAAAATGTTTAATAAATAGACATGTTTTAGACGTACATATGTGTATGCATCCCATTAAAAAAATTAATACTCCTTATTTGTTTCAATATACAGGATGTCCGGAAAGGTCATGTCAAAAATGAAGGGATGTACCGGGGAGCTCAAAGTAGTTGTAGTACTTCATAAAAATTTTCCTATCAAGCTTCATTGTGGAGTTATTCGCCTGCAAAGAAAGAAGTTTGAAAAACAAATTCAATTATAACTTCAACGATTTTAGGATGAACTATCGGTATTAACCAGACAGGTTGATTTTGCAGTTTTAGGTTAGGAAATCTCAGAATTCTAAAGTGATAGAATAATTTGGAGGTCAGATTCGGATTGAGCGACCCAAAAAACATGTAAATATTCGCTTTCTGAAGAACTTTCTTCGATTTTTAGTACCACTGTTATGAAAACGCTAAAGTACCTAACTTCATTCAATGATATCTCCGCAAATAAAAAAAAATTTCAAATCTGAAAAAAGCGTTTTGAAGAGTAAGAGAGATTCAGAGGGCATTATTGGTTTTTAGAAAAAAAAAAAAAATTCGCTCTGTGATATAAGCTCAAATATAGCAAAAAAACGTGTTTATTGCACTTTTAGGTTAGGATATCTCGAAAACGTGACGTATAGGAGAAATTCTAACGCCAGATTCGGATTCTACGCACCAAAAACTTTCGGGCAAGTGAGGTCTGGTTTTTGGGTGTGACTTTTCGTAAAATGTTGTTGCTCTGTGTTATTTTGTTCGAAAAATCAGCACCCACTTATTCCAAAATCCATTCAATGAACAGTCTTCGCCCTGCGTGGTCAGTATTGAACTTCTGAAGAATGAAGATGCAAATCCTTCATGAGAATACGCTGTAGAGATCTTCTCGAAATTCTTGACCACGGTGATCTCAACAACACGATGTTTTGTGTTGAATGACTTGTTGAAGGACAGCCAGAGTGTTTAAGGTTCCTAATTGATCCAGTCTCCCTGAATTTTTCAATTAATTTCTTCCCAGTTGATGAAATTAAATCACTACTCCGACCATATTTCGTAGGAAAACTGCGAACTGTAGCTGCCAAACCTTCATTATTTTTAAAATATTGCTCAACAATTTTTAATAACCCTGAACTGCCAGCAAAATTCAAATCTTGCATGGATTTGAGACACCCGGTACAAACGAGGTGCTATTTAAAGTAGAAGACAGTGCATACCTATAAACTAACTAACGAATCACAAAAATTTCGTCGTAACAATATTTTTTATAGCTGGGTACATTAAATTTCACATTTTATAGCCACTTGATTAGCTTTATTTTACCATGAAAATGAAATACGGCGTTTATCAATCCATTTTTCACAGCGGCAGCTCATTGCTGTGACCAGTGGTTACTCTTTATAGTTTATTGGTAAAGACCACTCACTATAAGGCACTGGCTTGGAATTGCCGTCAGCAGATATATTGGCGATGACACTAAGGGAGCGTAGTACTGATTACTAAAATAATTTTGCATTTGCATTTTTTTACTCTCTCCGGAGTTATGATCGGCAATTTGTCGTTTAACTAAGCAGATAAATTTGATGTGAAACTTTTTTACTTTATTTTGAAGCCTCTACGTCGTTCGTTTATAATCCAAGGCCTCCGGAAAATCATATCATCCATATTTCACGACGTACTACCACACTTCATTACTAAAAAATGATAATATTATGTTCAGGACGATCATGAAAATTGCTCCCCACATTATCTCTTAACTACTTCTACCTTTTTAATTAGAAAGTTTCTTTGCGATATTTAAGAAGTAGGTACATAAAAAAACAATTGAATGTCGCATTTCTGTGATATAAACCAAATTTGTGTTTTTTTTTTAAATAATACTGTCTATTTTTCCTGATTACAACAATACACAGGGTGATACACAGATGGTGACCAAAAATGAAACCTCGTATTATTTGGTGAATTTTAAGGGGAGTTTTTCCTATAAAGTTTTTATCTCGGATGCTTCGTTAAAAAGATAGAGGGTGTTAAACTTCAAAAAATATTTTTAATTTTTTAAAATAATTTAAATAATTAATTACATGCTCCAGTGACGGAGATACAGGGTATCGGTGGCATATTTTTCTAAATAAAATAGTTTCTACAAATTACTACTCCCTTATGTTGTTCGAAAAAGGCCTGATTTTCAAGTAAACCTTAAAAAAACGAACTGAGAACACACTTCGATATCCGAATATAATTTTTTTAAATTGCATAGTGGGCTACGATAGCAACTTTGACATTCTGAGCAGTTAAAAGAAAGAATAAATAAATAATGCTTTTCATCAGATTCAGGCAACAATAAATTTCGAACAAATTACATTTCCGTTACTAAAAAGATCTCGGACCTGTGTTCGCGGAAATGGAGCTATTTTTGAGCATTTGCTCAAATAAAATCATTAAAATGATGACTAGCGTTAATAATTTCTTTATTCGAATTGTTTTTTTTTTCAGTTTTACTCGAAAATCAGGCTTTTTTTGAGAAACATAAGGGAGTAGTAATTTGTAGAAAATTGAAAGACGAATCCGAAAATATCATGGTTGTTACTGTAAAGCAGTGGCGTACTATTTTATTTAGAAAAATATGCCACCGATACCTTCTATCTCCGCTACTGGAGTATGTAAGTTTTATGAAAAGCCCTCACATTTTAGACAATGTTTACATAAATACATGTGCCCAATTTCAAATTATTTCACTTACTAGTTTTTAAATTAGGTAGGTTTAAAAAAATTATTATTTTTTTAAGCTTAACACCCTGTATCTTTTTAACGAAGCGTCCTAGATACAAACTTTATAAGAAATATTCCCATTAAAATTCACCAAAGGATACGAGGTTTCATTTTTGGTCACCATTTGTGGATCACCCTGTATATAGATATTATATCAACAATTTGCATATTTTTATTTATTACTGTTCTAAATATTCTATTCTATAGAAATTTGTAAAATAAATCCATCAGATTATAATAAATCTAATTTTAAATTATTTAGATCTCGCTACCGGTTTGAAATTTCTAAAGCTAAGAAAATGGCTAACGATAATTTTATAAAAACGCATACAAATTCCCAAAAAGCAATTTGGAATTTAGTTAATACTAAAATGAGTTACTCAAATAATTTAAGTAACTTGACACCCGAGCAGTTTAATAACTATTTTATAAATGATGCTAACAATGTTATAAGCAATTTACCCGTTAATAACAACGATTTAAATAGCTGCCTCCAATTACTCCGTCCAGTGAATAGTTTTTCCTTTTCTGAAGTGTCCCCCTGGGAAGTCATTGCTATTGTTAAGAGTTTTGAGAGCAAACCCTATTTGGATGTATATAATACTTCAACAAAAATTTTAAAATCAATAATCGACCCAATATTAATACCTTGCACTGATTTAATTCATTACTGTACACGTAAAAATATTTTCCCCCAATGTTTAAAAATTTCTAAGGTTGTTCCTATTTATAAAAAATAATGATATTAATAATACCTCTAATTTCAGACCTATCTCTGTAATACCTCATCTAGCTGAAATATATGAAACTATCTTAAAAATACAAATAACTAATTATTTTGAGACTCAAGGACTTTTAAATCCTCAACAATTCGATTTTCGAAGTAATCTATCGACCACACTAGCCATAGATTGTCTAACATCCACAATAAACAATAGTTTTGAAGAAGGGAAATACGTTGCTAGTCAATTTTTAGATCTGACAAAAGCTTTCGATTGTGTATCACACGAAATTCTTATACATAAGCTACATAATTATGGTTTTTCATCGTACAGTTCGGATTTATTAAGATCATATTTGAGTAATAGTTTACAGTATGTTGTACGTTTATAATAATGTGAAATCATCCATAAAAAATATTGAACATGGAGTTCCACAAGGTTCCATATTGGGTCCGTTACTGTTTTTGATATATATTAATGATTTTCCTAATTGTTTACCTTATGATACTAAAAGTATACTCTTTGCTGATGATACCAATATAACTAGAACCAACTTAAACTTTGAACAGTTAATGACATCAACTTATGACCAACATGCATCGGTAGAAAACTGGTTTACTAGTAATCAACTCAGTTTGAATACTTCGAAGACCGAAACTATGATTTTTAGTCTCCGGAATATGGAAAACTGGGATAATCCAGCACGTGTAAAATTCTTGGGAGTTCATCTTGACCCTAAACTGACATGGGATGAACATGTTAATTATGTTTGCTCCAAGATATCAAAACATACTTATTTACTCCGGAGTCTCAAACGAAGAGTCTCAATATCAAGCTTGCTGATAGTTTATCATGGCTATATCCATTCCATCATAACATATGCTATTTTAGTATGGGGTCATGCTCCCTCTATGAAAAAAGTTTTTACTCTTCAGAGAAAAATTATTAGAATCATATCTGACCTTGGATTTAGAGATGACTGTAGAGAGCAGTTTTCTAAATTGAACATTCTAACTGTACCCTGTGCATATATACTTCATTGTCTTATTTATGTCAAAAAACACATAAATAACTTTGAAATCAGAAGTGAGACTCACTCTTATAATACCCGAAAGAGCACATACTTATGTAATAAATTTCTAAGACTTACTAAAACGCGGGTCGGTACTAATTATTGGGCCATCAAATTTTTTAACATAATACCTCAACAAATTCAAAATTTTAATGAAAATAATTTTAAATCAAGGATAAAAAAATACTTAATAAAAAATGCCTTTTATAGTTTTGAAGATTTTATTGACAGTAATGTAGCTCGAATATGAATGTTATCATTAATCTTAGTATGTCGTTTATCCTATTTATTTTAATTATATGTTGTTTATGTATATTTGTATAACAGTTAGTTGATTGCTATCATTATGTGTATTGTTATTTACCACTTTCTTTTTTTTTTGGACGCGTGTAAACACTTTTATGTGTATGTAACACTAGCCTTTATAAATAAAAAAATAAATAAATAAATAATGTAGTTCTTGCTATGTGAGACCATAGAAATTGCTGAACGCGCAGTTAAGGGGTAACGCAACTCTAGAATTTTGATTAAATCAATTTTCGGATAAATAGTTTAAACAATGCTTTATGTGAAAAATAGAAAAAAAATAGGTGGGGGAAAAATCGGGCACACGAGTTTTTTCGAGGTAGAGCGCAATTACTTGCAGAGAGCTGCAAGAATGCTTATTGTCACTCGTGATAACGCGAGATTGAGTCTCAGATATATCCGAAAAGGAGAGGATGAAGAAAACTTCAAGAGGGCCAAATATATGACGCAAGCATCGCTGATTGAAACATATAAAGAATTTCTTATGCTGAAAGACCAACAAAATTTTTAAAAGCGTTTTTCGAGAAACCACCTTTTTTTAATGGCCGGAAACATAGGTAACTACTCAAATGAATCGAATTAATTCAATGAATCTACTTAAAAATTTAATAGTTTCACAATAACATAATTCAGGGAACATCGTAGGGGTTTTTCGATTGACGTAGTTACAGTTTATAATGTAAATTTAATGAGCGAAAAACCATTCAACAATTCCTTTGATTTCGATTTAGAAATAGGTACTACCGGTTCTAACGTTTCGCCATTCTAGAACCAACAACACGGACCGCCCTCATAAAGTTTAGGCCGAGAACAACAGGAGTGCATCAAAGATTCTTAATACTAAGGAAGTGCATTGTAAGTCTATAACTAAGGGCGATCAGGTACATAGGCCCATTAAATAACCCTTGTATTATAAAGTTTTTAAATTTCATTTTTTTTTAAAAACAATTGTTAATAAAATTGCTTTATTTGACAACTTTTATATACACGATTTTTGGTAAATCGACTTTTTTAATGAGTTTTACCAGTTGTTAAGATAAATGACTCAACTTTGAGAACACTCTGTATTATAATCTTATCAGTATAAATTTCATTTCATTTCATAAATTACAGAGTATTTCACGATGACCTGTATATACTATTAACAGGAAGCAGGGAATGTCATCTTAAAAAGTTGTGAATCAAAATTTTTAAATATATAAAGTGACCTTTAATTTTCATAAAAAAATGTTGATGGTTTCAGGTAATTTTTGAACCAGCTGTGTGATAATTAATTTATTTTCGGTATATACCATGTATCACTAGAGAACAACAAAATCCAAGAAATTCCAGGACCGTATTGGGAAAATTATAATTTTTTGTCAGAATTTTGGCGTGAAATGTATTTAAACATCATTAAAATACAGATGTACCTAATACGTGTAATGTAATGTATATAATGTAATAACGTACAAGTAAAATGTACATAATATAGACTGCTAATTTCGTAATCACTGGGAAATAACATTACAGGATACTTAGTAATTTACATTTTGCATTTAGCATTTAGCATTATTAAGAAAAAATAGGAATTCCTAATGTTACTCTGACGTCCTCTACAGGGCTGTAAAATCCACATGGTCCATCTGCCTTTACATGAGAGCGACAAAGTAAAGTAAAGAAATCCGTGCGATGGACAAGGATGGCTATACTGAAGACGTTTCATAATCTGAATAGTCACCGCCCGTTTCGGGATAGAAGTAGGAGTGACTATTCAGATTATGAAACGTCTTCAATGTAACTATCCTTGTCTATCGCACGGACTTATATGACTTACTTTATCGCTCTCACGTAACGGCCGATGTACCATGGAGATTTTCCGAATCTGTATACAGGCTAATTCAAAATTCAGTACAATGAATTGGGTGGCATATTATTGAAGTTAAAATAAGAGTTTTTTCCTGTAAGCATTTGTGGACCGTGGGTCCACAAATGCTTAGTTTTCGATATTCGTTTTTTTGGGAATAATTTCCAAACAGATTTGATTGTTGGCATAAAACTTGGAGTACAGGGGTTTTTATTTATCAATTTTAGGTTATCAATTTTAAGCGAAAAAGATATACTTGCTCGAAATCTCTCAGACCAACCGTTTCCGAGATATTGACAGATGAAGAGTTACACCATTTTTTGAATTTTATTAACTAGGCATTTACGGTGAAAAATTTTAAAATTTATTTTCACCACCTAATGCAATGATCTTGAATTTTAGCTCTTTATATTTTTTTCACTAACCGTTTTCGAGAAAATCACTGCTGACTAGTGACAATACTACCGTTTAGTCAGCAGTGATTTTCTCGAAAACGGTTAGTTGTATTAAAAAAATGTAAAGAACTAAAATTCAAGATCATTGCATTACTGATTAAATCGTGAATAAATTTTAAAATTTTTCACGGTAAATGGTTAATAAAATTTGAAAGTATGGTGTGCATGTAATTCTTCATCAGCCAATATCTTGGAAACGGTTGGCCTGAGAGATTTCGAGCAAGTATACATTTTTGTTTAGAAAGGGGAATACACGAAACGTCAATATACAGGGTAGCAAAAAAGNATTTATCGTGCGCGAACGTTCGTGAAACGTTCTCCACAGCACGAAGGGAACGTTCTCCCCTTTACATCACTAGATATACCTAATACGTGTAATGTAATGTATATAATGTAATAACGTACAAGTAAAATGTACATAATATAGACTGCTAATTTCGTAATCACTGGGAAATAACATTACAGGATACTTAGTAATTTACATTTTGCATTTAGCATTTAGCATTATTAAGAAAAAATAGGAATTCCTAATGTTACTCTGACGTCCTATACAGGGCTGTAAAATCCACATGGTCCATCTGCCTTTACATGAGAGCGACAAAGTAAAGTAAAGAAATCCGTGCGATGGACAAGGATGGCTATACTGAAGACGTTTCATAATCTGAATAGTCACCGCCCGTTTCGGGATAGAAGTAGGAGTGACTATTCAGATTATGAAACGTCTTCAATGTAACTATCCTTGTCTATCGCACGGACTTATATGACTTACTTTATCGCTCCCACGTAACGGTCGATGTACCATGGAGATTTTCCGGACCTGTATATGCTCCCGACATGTTAGTGGATACATACCGAACACCATGTATAAAAGAAGAAAATATTTCATTTCCAATTACCGGGTAAATGTGAAATGTCTAGTTCAGAAACTTCCAGTAAAGAGGTGGTTTTCCCATTTTAATCCTACTTTAAAGAATTTCGATAAAACATGATAAACAACAAAGTAATTATGCCATTTATTACTTTTTATAAGAACGACCCTATCTTGGTTATAAAGGAGATACATGTTTTTTTTCAAATTCATTGCTTTAACACCATAAGCACAATAATAAACGTTCAAATATCAATGGGTGCAAAATGATATCATTTTAAATCTCTTTTCATCGATGTTTGTGTAAACTTATTCTCAATTTCTAACCATAAAAGACGCTGCAAAATATTGCGGGCTAATTTCGGGACACCCACGCCGAAATCAATTTAGCGACATGACCAAAGTTGCCCGATATAATGTATAATGATGACAAATGGTTTCATGAATTAAGAAATATTTTTTCAGTAGATATTCCATTATTTAAAATTCAGTCACCGGATTAACTCAACAAATTGCGGTTTATATTCCCTAAATCAAAAGGAAAAAGGTTAAAAGTCTCTAGAGTGAACAACGTCGGGGTGTGTTAATCTTTATTTAATTAAAACTAATCAATAGATTAACTTGATTTTGTGGTGTAATTCTCAATCTATACGTGTGCAAGCAAATAAATTGGGTCTTATAGGTTCCCTTTGTGTGCTATTGCACAGAATATCAGTTCCATACAAAGTGTAAATAATCGCTGTTCTCCTTTCCACACGGACAATGCAAATACCTAGTTAGAATTAATCAGTTTAAATTATACGGGTAAGTATACATTTTCGCATATTAAATACTTTTAATTCGCAGTTAATTTTAATATATGTTTAATTAATGAAAACCAGTTCATTTAACAACAAGAACTTATTTGTCGCTGAGCAAACTCAGGAACAACTCTGTGAATTTCACATTTGCATATACAGGGTCAGTCAGTTTTTTTTAAACTACTACTATTGACAAAAGCATATTTTAGGACAAAAAAATTACCTATGCCCCGTTCATAAAACACAAGGCATTCAAGTAACTTATATTCATTTAATATAACACTTTTAAAATAATTTCTTTCAGACGCGTGTAGCTCCGTTGCTATTTAAAAAAATTAAATTACAAAGTTTCAGGTTTTTGCAGTGTTAATAAGACAGTGTGATCAAATTGTTCGTGTACGCTTTTGTTTTCATGTTATAAACTTCAAGTTTTTTAAATGTAAACTATAATTATTATGAGCTAGAAAAAATCGTCTTTTTTTATAGTTTCCAACGATATAATATTCGGTATTGCTATTTTGTAAAATGGAAAAACTGCAGCTATTTTTAACTTTTCAATTGCCCGCTGACGTAGATGGCTGTGAAAACAATCGAAATGTTTGCTGACAACGCTTTTAGTTACTGTAGCATTGTTTGACAGTTACTTTTCGTTCTTAAAATTCTTTTTTCTAAAAACGTCAAAAAATGACAAGGTTTGCGCACTGACAACAATATGCGAAGTGACACTTTTTTTCGGATTCTTACGTTACCATGACACCGTGCGCGAAATACTTCGCGCACTAGGGTGCGAAGTATTTCGCACACTGCATGTAAATTAATAAGAGTTTTGTATTTCAATCTTTAAAATAATTATTATTGTTGTCAACAACAGCCACTTTGTTTCCATAGTAACAGTGAAAATTTGATTAGGAAAGACATTTTAAGCCAGCTCAACACTATTTTCTATAATAAATAAGGCATTTTACTTATTTATAATATTTTTAAGATATAGATTTTGACGTTTGTAGAAAAAATATTGTTTGCATCTCGTGCGCGAACTAATTTGGTGGTCTCGAATAATTTTTTAACTCGGCTTCGCCTCGTTAAAAAATTCAATTCTCGATCACCAAAGTAGCATTTCGCGCACTAGATACAAAAATAACAATTTAATTGCCAAAGATAATGAATTTTTCAAACGAGGAAAAGCGTAATATTATTGAGTCTTATATTCATTCAGGAAAGTTTTGACAATATTGATACGCGTTCTGTGAGAAAATCTGTTTCATAAAGATGCATCTTGTACATTAATAATAACGGTGGGGTTTTTGAACAATTTCTTTAATATCTTTAAAGTAAATAATGGTTTGTTCATAAAATTCTGATATTACTTGCGTCTTTGTCAAGTATTTCATTTACTTACCACAAACGATTTCCATTATTATGATTTAAATTTTTTATTCTTTATTTATTATTATTGTTTTATGAAAACCTGAATCTTGGTAATTTATTTTTTTTTTGTAAAATAAATAGCAGCGGAGCTACACGCATCTGAAGGAATCGGCCAAATTCGGATTTTTCCAAGTATCTAGTCAGCCATGACGTTTTTTCAAAAAATAAAAGTAACATTTAATAAGCATCATAAAACTGCACATATTTCCTCATCTAAACTTTTTTGTATCTCTGCTACTTTCCCAGATCAATGCACTAAACTTTGAAAAAAAACTCACCCTGTATATTTAGTATATCATCATTATACCACAAATAGAACTCAGTGCTGTGGGTAGCATATTCAATGGAACCTTCTCTTCTAAAATTTCATTTGTGCCATTCCGAAGCAATTATAGGTGTTCTTGATCATTCAACGGTCCGTTTTTTTCAAACAGATATAATTTCTTTAAAAAATTACACCCACATATTAATTTTAAATCTGCGCTATGCGTCCATTACAGTATCCGTACACGGATACATCAGGAAATGTCACTTTATTTTAAAGATTTAAAATATTATTAAGTTAGTGTTTGTCTTTCTTATCAGAAAAACGGTCTCCCATTCAACTGAGATTTTCGGTAAAACGATACATTATACAGATTTTCAACAAGTATACCTTTTTATGTAGAATTGTTCACGGAATTTAAAAATGAATCTCAGATGATTATTAGGACATTGGCGTAGGTGTTGGGGTAAAAAAATCCCACTACCCATTTCGACGCAACTGACCTAAAAAGATTTGTAAATTTTACAGTAATTTATGAACATGTGTAAATGTTAACACCACACCAAATTTGAATCAAATTGTTACAAGCATACCAAAGATTTCGTAAATAATATGATTTTAACAACCGACTAATACGGCCCTGTACAGTGGAAATGGTGAGACTTAGACTCTTGGTTTATAAGGCAATTATGAATTATTTATTGAGTTCTATTTGTGGTTAAAGTTTGATTCACTCGAACTGAAACACCCTGTATCGGTTGCTTATTTTTTTTCCTGTAATGGCCAACAAACATCAGTTCTAGATCACCCTGTATATCCCTGCTTGTCGTTTCCCTACTGATGCTGTTCCCTTTTGCTGAGGGTTGATTGTAAGTGATGCAGTTTCTCCTTAAAGTGTTTTAAGCTCACAGATGGTGAGGGATAGATCTACTAACTGCTAATGTTGATACCTTTTATCTGTGGTAGATGGAGCAGAGGCTCGCCGTTTCTGCAAACGCCGTGGCCAAGTTCATTCTGTTTAATCTAATAGGACATATAGACACTGAAATGTACCTACGTTTTTTTCAACACCATTTATCTATCTCTAGAAGTCTATTATACGTCGTAGTGTGCTTTAATCAAATAAAAGAATCGACTTTTTGAGTGTTTTATTGATATAAATAAAATAACTTACTTAATCCTCACGCTGTAGATCACAACAAACATTCCTGATTTTATTCCACTACTAAAATGCAACGCAATAAGCCCAGATAAACACGAACATGAAGTACAAGCAGAATTACATTCGTCAGAAATAATTTTCTGAAAACGGATAGTTATTACGGCAGTCTAAATAACAATAATGGAACATGCAGTGCATTAATGCGTGTACTAAAGTGGTATTTATCTGTGTTACAACAATAGAAACGTATTCAAGTAGGTAGAGAAAACAGTATTATTCTACCGCAAATCTCCGAAACACCTTCCTTGGTTGAGCTAGCGGGAATATCTAAAAAGCAGCCTTTTGTGTTAGAGCATCAGAATATCTATAGTCTAGGATTAAATATTCAACACCCGAATTCAGTATACGACAACTCAATGACAGCTTAATGATATGTTCCTGTAGGAAATTTTACCAACACCAGCATGTTCCTATATGCGACATATCCAGATTATCCACATAAATATTTTATATACACAAGGTACAACTCTTAAATTATACAAACTAAATAGGAAAAACTATATGGAATACACTCAGCAAAAAAATTTAGGGAGCAGAAAAATTTCCAAATTTTTTTAGTGATTTGGAAGGTTGTGGTCAAATCGAGAAGAAGAAGAAGCATCTTGAAACCTGAAGATTGTAGTTCTGAAATCTTGAGATAAAAAATTTTTTTGAGCATCACTCTTGGCGCAATCAAAAGAAATGTTTTTTTTTTCAAAACTGCCCAGAGACTTTTTTCTGGCTTAATCAATGCCAGGGTTATTTAGCCTGATACCTCAGCTTCAATTTGTTTTTTTTATTTTCTGTACGATTATTTCTCATATCGGAGAGAAAAGTCACCTTTTTCTTTGATCATCGATGTCTCAAGAACTAATGATCAGCGAACGGAACATGGGTTTTGGAAACTTGAATCAATCCTCTTCAAGGACTTTTTGGTATGTTTGAGATCAATTTTATACTCAGTTCAATATGAAGAAGTGCAAAAAATGACTTTTCTGCTGTTTTGAAAAATCGACGACTACTTTGCGATTATGAAAAGTACCAATATTTGTAGTTTTTTTTTGCCCAATACATGTCCATAAGGCCTGTAAATTTTGAATCGTCAAAGTTTTATAAAAAAAATAAAAAAAAAGGAGCAGGTTTATTGTTTCTTAAACAATTAATGATGATTAAGGTGGAAGAATTTTTTTTGTTTTTTTCCTCACAATTTCGCTTTAAATACTCATCAAACGTCGAAAAAAAATCTAAATTTTGAAAAAAAATCAAATTTTTCAAATTTTTTTTTGCGTTACCTCTTTTACAATTTCACAATGATTTGATAATGTTAAAACTATTAACATCTTGGAATATGCCTTAGACAACATCATGTACATGACTGACTACACGATGTTCTATCTACTATAAAAACTTTTATGAAACTGCTGTTTCACATTGGTAAAATAATTCATATATTCATTTCGATTTATAAAGTACTTGAAGCATCGTTTCAAATTTTATCACGAAAAAGTTCTTTCTTTATATACATTTCGCGCGGAGTCGATGTTTTTAATGAACATAATCCAGAAAATATTGGAAATGCGTGAGTCATCTTGCGAAATATTTTATGTTGTGTAACCAGGCGCCGAAAGAAATCGCTTATATTTTATGATTACATGGGAGGTTATTTTTTTGTTTATGTATTAAATCAATTCCAAGCATTTAGTATAATCGAAAATCGCGGAACACTTATAATTATAAATTTTAGTAGGTACAGAATTTTACCAAATTGATTTCTACATTTGCAATTTAAAACATGAATTTTAATTCGAATCATCACATTGGCATAAAGAAAGGTGCCAAATTGATTTCTTCAAAATAAAAAATTTTTTATATAAAATTTAAAATATACTAATAAACAATCAGTACCCAGAGAATGTTGATGAAACAGTTTTTAAGAGTATTGAAAGAAGACAAGACCGATTAATAATTAATAATTAAAATTCAAAATAAAACATTTATGGCGTTAATGCAATAAACATTAAATTAGAGAGACTGCTCGACCTATAAAAATTAAATTGGGCGAGTACAAAAATTGCATTAAAAAACGAGAATTTGAAAAATCTAAATTTTGCGATCACATTTTTCACAAATTTTAGAGAAGCAAAATAATAGCAATAAAAGAAAATTAATAGAGACCGCAATTATTTTGTTGAACGGTGAAAGACACCGGTAAAAGACAACAAACATAAACTATCAAAAATAATTAAAAAGTTTTAAGTTCTGAAGATGAAAACAGAGTTTTTCTTATTATACGATGCCAATATCAACTGTTCTCAAGTTATTTGACAAAATGTTGGATTATGATCACAAAATGATATTTTATAAATTTCTAACAATTCAATTTTGATATCAATAATATAAAAAGTTTTTTTTACGTATAAAGTTTGTTTCGTTTAAAATTAAAAAAGTGCACAAATAAAATAAAAAATACAATTTCGATAAGTCAAAGAGTGATTTTTCTCCACAACGCCCTTTATAAAACTGCAATATTCTTTAGGAATTACGAAAAGGTAGGTAACCCACTTTTCCTTCTTTTTTGTTACTGAAATTTTTTTAAATTATTGATTATTTATATTTTTTTATGTAAATACAAAATTATCCCTTGTTTGTTTCTAGTTCTGTACTTAATGGTAAATTGTAATATATTTCTCATTTTTCAATCTGGATGTAAGTACTTACACATACACAAATATTTTAGCCGTTCATCTTTTACTTTCATATTTAGAAAAAAAACATTAATTTCACTTAATTGTAATGTGGATATTTACCAAATTTATGTTTTTTTTTTACTACTTGTATATATTTGGATACAATATTTTCTATGGATTACAAAATAATAGGTATTTTAAAATATTTAAACAATTTTAAATAAACATTTTGCGCCACTTCACCATTTTGATTAATGTTTTAAAACTGAAATTGAAACAGTCTAGTGAAATCGTCAAAATTATTGTCTTTTTTCTTAGCTATTAATATATTTCTGGCTGGCAAAAAATAAGTGTAAAATCAATCCCTTGAGTGAAACTTTTGGAACAGGGAATTCTTTATTTAAGATTTTTTAAGTATTTTTTAACTAATTGACGTATAACAAGTGTAGTAAGTACATAACACAACGAGATACTCCATATCGCATAACAATGTGTTACTTACCACATGTGTCGTAGAACTGGAAATATTACAATCGATTAATTTAAAAATAAAAATTTTAAAATATTAAATCTCTAAATACGCTCTATATGATACCAAAAATAAGTGAACTTTTCGCGAGGCCATATAGTATATTGGAAGAGATTCAAATTTAATAAACAACTGAGATATAAACAGAAGTCGTATCAGACAGATCTCCTAAAAGAGCAAGTTAAAACTGGTTATAAACAACCCACGCTACATTTTTTGTCACTCTTTAGTTTTCTTTTGTTCAGAAATTGAATGAAATATAATGAATACTTTATAATGTAATCAGAGAATATTTGTACAATATTTTGACATTTTTTGTTTAACTTTTTGCTTATAGGATTATCTGAAAAATATTACAAAGTAAAAATAGTCCGCCAATAGCGAACATATCAACCATTAAAGCCGACAAAAGTAATTCAAATAATAGTTCTTTTGGTTCAGCTCAAACAATTAACTTCAACATTTTATCGTCCTTTAAGGTTGTTCCTAGAGGTGGAGACAAGCTTTTTATGTCTCATTCCATTGTTTATACTTATTCAGTTTGATACAACGGTAGTTTTTTTCTTTACTCTCAAGTACTATGTTTCTGAGGATGAAGGCAAAAAAGAATCTACTGTTGTATCAAATTGAATAACTCAATTTTTCCTTATGTATACAGGGTATACAGTCATACTACAATTAACTTTAACCACGTATTTGGAAGGCCTAATGACAGAAAATCGAAAAAAAAATTACTCGACCTTTTAACAGATAAGCAAATTACCCCTTATTCCCGCTAATTCGGCATTCTACTTGGCGTTACACGACCGGCAACTCGTCGACGAAGCACAGAGCGTTCGAAGGTTGAAGTGAAACAGTTGATTTCTCCAGTCGTCTTAAATTTTACAAATGGTTTCAATAAGTGCAGAGGATCCCGGCTTTATTAACAAAGTGCTATGGATGGATGAATGTTATTTTTTGAAAAGCAATGACACTAATTGTAAGTATACGTACTACAAACTGAATAATTAATTGAATATAATACTAAAACATTATATTCGATCATAAAACGTTAACAATATTAAAAATAGTAAATTGTAATAACCTAACATTCGAAACAATTATTATCCTTATACATTTGTTTTTATTAACAAATAAATAATACTGATTAATATTTAAAATGTAAAATATGTTCTATTGTCTAGATCAAAAGATATGTCGTTCAATATGCATTAAAAATGCTGTAAAAACTAGGTTAGTGACCGAATAATACGGAAGATTCATTATCGATATACCTATGTGGGTCAGCGATCACGAGCGGTCCGAAAAAGGGTTTAAATAATGATTTGAAAATGTTTTTTCAGCGTAAATATGCATTTTAAAATTTTTTAATCGCATATTCCTATTCTACTATTTTCTCCCTATTTTCCCTTAAAATTAATGACATTATGACTGAATCTCATGTATACAGGATATATACAGAATGGTTCGTATGTGCATGTCACGAAGTACCGGAGCAGTTTAAAATAAAAACTTGAAACTCGTTGGTGTACTGCAAGTCAAATCCATACATCATTGGTATTACCAAAAAATAAAAATAAAATAATCAGTCGTGTAAATATGGAGATTGTGCTGTCAATTTTATAAATAAAAAATTATGAACGTTTTTTTAATCACCTTGTACAATTCTACGAAATAACTGTATTTTATCTACAAGTAAAACATTTTGTAAATTTTTCATTTGTACAGTTTTCGACATAGTAGCAATTTTCAATATCTCTGCAGTAAAAAGTAAGATATTAATGCACAAAATAATTACCAGGTGTTTAATATTGAATGATAAATAATTTAAAATAAATAACATAATTTTTATAAAACTTCCGTTTTCAACTCGGGTTAAAAAATATTTGCCTCAACTTGACTCAAACATAAAATATCATATTGGCAATGTTTTTATATGTTATTAAAAAAAAACTTTGATTTATAATTATATATTTATACAAATGACGGTGTTTGCCTCCTCACATCTGCGCCATTGGTTATTTAATTTTTTTCAATAATATCATGTTCCAATGTCCTAATTCGACTAGCACTATACTTGCAAGTTTCAAGTTCTATTTAAACTATTTCAGAATTATTAAACAATTTCAATTTTTGATTTAGAACTTTACTGTACTACCGTAAATAGGCCCAAGTAACCGTAATTTATAAAGAAAATTTTCAATAATTTTTCATGCTTATTACAACCATACGACGTTGCGGCATACAATTATGCATCACCTTGTATAGAACTAAATTAATAAAGCAAATGTAAGGGAAGATATTTCCAAATTTTGTTACCTACATTTATAAAATATTTCCCTAAGCAGTCAACATGAAGAAATAACTTTATTTCCAATCCTTCTGTAACTCTAAATCAGTTGAAATATACTCATTCCATTCATTTAAAATTTTGTAGACAGAAACATTCAAGGAAAATCACTAATGATTCAATATTAGTGAACTTAGGTGTCGTACGAATAACGACATAATATAGATAATGTTATAAAAAAAAACAAGGAAACAAAGGCATTCCAGTTTTGTATAATACTCTTCTACATCCTATATGAGTGGTACAGTGTGCAGATTATATGCCATATGAAACCAAGCATGTTTGCAATATCAACATCTAGTTGTTGCTCGTTACCACGTGTTGTAACTGAAATACAGTATTGCAATATCAATTTCGGTCTGTTAAAAAAGTAACAGCATTTTATGTCGTTTATTTAACTAGTGATAAATAATTACACAGTATGGTTTATTATAATCAGTCAATATTTATAAAAGTTGGTTAAAGTATCATATAAAACACAATTTGATATTTCACTTGTACGATTTTTCCTCGAATTCTAATCCTCGCATCTGTGAAGTCAAGTCTCACCTAAGAGTCAACCGATAATGATGTGGGTCATGGAAATGTCCATCAAATGTGGGTCCTTAAAATTCCCATTATTTATGTAATTTACTTCCAGTATAGTATACGAGCACATTTGAGTTATTCTTTCTCACGCTTTGTATTACGTTCTTAGAAACATTACAGTGTTAAAGACCAAAACGACTTTCTAAAATTGTTTGGGGATGAATGACTCAAACGATATCTTTTTGTATACACGTACCTTCTAGTTGTAATCAAAATCATGCAATTTAACGTCGTTGGACTTTTCTGGTTTTTTAAAAGTTTATTTATGCCAACAAGCCCACGACCACACACCCCTTGAAAGAGGAAATTGGGCGTTGTATCAACGAAATTCAGCCGCATTTATGGGTCTTAGAAAACAAAATAGTACGTATGTGCAAGAAAAGCCGTGGAGGTCATTTACCTGATATGCTATTTCGTAAACATATACTTCATGAATTAATAAAAAAATTACAATTTTTAATTAAAATCCTATCTTTTCGAAAATTATTTCTTTTGTGAATTTTGGGACACCCTTTAGTTGCTGTATTTTACGTACGAGTATTATATTTGTCAATACAAAAAAAGTTTTTTGAACGATTATATTAATTAATTATTTCAATTTACAGGGTGATTCAGAACTTATCCAAAAAAAAAAATTCTGGATGTACAGGGGACCCTCACAAATACAATTTTGTAAAGAAAAAGTCAAAAAGGGCAGTTCGAAAAAGATTTAAAAATACACTTCTGCACGGCACTGGAAACTGGTCCACTGTAAAACCTGATCTTGCACAATGCGACCGGCATGGCGGTGTGATAAAAACGGACAAAAACTTTCGCAAAGAAAGAAATATGTAAATAGAATTTTATAGCACCTATTTTATATCGGCAAATTCAACTGCTTTTGCCTTTATATAATATAAAATTAATTTGTGTTTTTAAATAATAAAATCATTTGACATGCCCGATGTTACAACAACAATTGTTCAACCACCAACGTGTAAATACATTTGGGTCCGTCTTACTCAGTTTCTACGAACTAACACAAATGTTGTCTTGCTTCACCATAACACAAATGCTTCACCATAAATTAAAACGATATCCATAAACTCCGGCTTGCTATACACACAAACCATTTTTGACACTAACTACTAAAAAACTATTGTAAACATCACAGATAACAGGTAAACACTCTCGTAGCGACGATTGCAAAAGCGGATTTCAGTATTCGGAGTCGCTGAGGCCACGTGGCTCTCCACGCGTATTGCAAATGACGCTAGAGACTACAGTTGTCCAGCTATGTAGTGGTTGAATGTAATATAACTTCAATAATTTTTTTCTCGGAAACTATAAGGATTTTACAAAAATTTTTTGTACGATATTGACTCCATTTCTCATGCTGCATCTATTCCCAATTTTTTTTGGATAAGTTGTGAATCACCCTGTATTAGGTAGGTATGTGTATTTGCATTAATTTTATCTTATTATTTTTAGTTTTACCTTTAGATAATTATTTATTAATGGCAGTTGTTACCCGCAATATTAGCCGTTAGGAAACTTACCTGTGAGATAGATATCTTTTGTATATCTAGGTTTCTAATATCGAAGAACGTTGTTGAAATTCATGTGATAAGATTTTGTAGAAAAAAATGTTTTGAATTTATTTAAATTAGCTTAACACCTTTAAAATAAGGCAATTATTTTTAAGATACACTGTAGACTTTTTTTCCTAGCTAGACCATAGAGAAGCCCTAGCTAGAGCGCTATACATTAGTCTCAAGTGTATGCAGCTCCTAGATCGCTCCAGCAGAGACCGTTCTAAGCTCTAGCTAGACAAAATCGAGTCTACGGTGTAATTCTTCCCAATATATATTTATAATCATTTTTCTCCATTCTCAAGAAGTTCTTGTATGATTCATTGTCTTCTGTGCAAAACTCTTGAAGTAACTTAGCGTGCATTCCATCGTTGTCTCTTTTTGCTATCAAATCTCTCACCCACAACCTCTTTTTTCTCACAGTACTTTCTTTTTCAACAAAACACACACACTACCACTGCAACTGCTTAACCTTTGCTTGAAAACATATTTCAATATATCACTACATACACCAATTTATGTACGTACACAAACCAAGACACCTAGGACTTTATTCTTGAATTATAGGGAGTAGAAGGATCGAGAGAAAGGGGGCTTGTCTCTACAAAACTCATTAATCGGTATTCTTGAATGCTGTTCTATTGAGTAATGATAGAAGAATCGTTCCCTATTTCTTCTACTGATATTTTCTGAGGAAAAGGCAGGGATCATTAAACCTAACCCTATATTTTTGACATGTTTCACAAATTACGAATTCCGCAATCTGTCTGTAATATCTCTAGTTACTGTTTTGTGGTGATATCCTTCGGGAACTTTGAGGAAACGTTCGTATAATTTTGTGTTTACTTGAAGGATTGTACAGTACTCGAATAAAATAATAATAGAATAAAATGGATCTACCTAAAATAGTATTAAAATATTTGTTTTTCCCAGTTAGCCCTCATTGTCTCTCAAGTTTAGCTGGGTGTTAACTTTCCAGTGTACTTACATTTGTTTTTTACCTTCAATCTATATAACCTATAATCTATTAGAAGTTCTTTTTGTCTAGAACTTACTGGATTTAGCTTCGGTTTTTTATTGATTTCCCATTTTCTTTTCTTTTTATACTGCACCTGACACTGATAATCAAATAATAATAAGTAGCACTTATTTCATGACTAGCTCATCACTAGTTTTCCTTCTACCGCCTATTTACTACTTTCTGATTGGTTGGTACATTTGACAACATTGTTCCTCGTTCTTCACTTTCATGGCTCGATCCCCTTGTATCGAGAATATAGTTGAATTTTGTGATAGAACAATAGTAGAGCGAAATCAGGGAACGTTCCCCAGGGAGCATTCTATTCTCTCACCGTCAAGAATCGAGCTCCTAGACTCGTACTACATTATTTATCTTTTCACAGTATATACGGGTTTATAGACTGATCTCCTCCCTACGAATTCCGTACACACACTCAGTCTAGTTAGGGTGGTCTACCTAGACTTGCTCTATGACAATAAGTCTACAGTGTACTAGCACCTTTAATGCTACGTACAGACGTGGGCATTAAAATGTCCACATTTGTGTCTATATCAATCTACAGTGTGTTCACACTAAGTAGTAATTTTTGTTCTTAGAGCAGTGTATAGAGCTCTTCAGTAGACTGTGTACACTTTTATTTCTACACTTATTTATCTTGTATTCATACGGAAGAAATCAGATACTCGAGATAGTTTTTAATCATATCGCGAACAAAACGTCGTTTAGTGGCCGCAGTGGTCATTAATTAATTGTAGTATAAAAAACCGAAAGAAGAAACGAACAAGAAGATGACGGATTAAAGAGTGAATAGCAAGGAGAAGTAGTCTAGGATCATACTCAAAGTTATTGGCGGAGCTCAGATGTGAAAATTCACAGGTTTTTTAAAATTTTCTTTATACTTTCAGTTCCTCATCGAGAAAGTTAAACCAAAAATTGAAAAACAGGATATAGTGAAGCGATAAATAAAATGTAGCTACTTACAAAACTTGCCTCACTTTTATTAGAAATCAGTCCTCCTATCAAAAATTTTAGGGAAATCAAAAAATTCCCAGTTGCTTGTCTAATCCATCTCCAGATTTCTTCTTTCTAATTTTTCTTACTTCATTGTTCATTTGAGTTCTTAAAGTGTGCAACTTCCTAGTAATTTCCGCAGTAGATACCTCAAAATGTTGTGCCATATTTATCGTCGCAGAATTTTTCTTTGTTCTATCTTTATACATTTTACATGTTGTATCCCATAATTCAGGACTTGCTTGAAGCATTTCTATATTAGTTCCTTTGCTTTATCATTTGACCAGAAAACTTCCTGGGCCATTTTAAATGTATTAATTATTGGTAGTTTGATAAATATCCCTCTTATTTTTCCCTTTTGCAATTGTAATATGAATGATTAATAGAAGAGTGCCTATAATAAATTAAAATTATCTGAATCACACCAAATTCCGCATTACCGCACTGCACTGCTAGGCGACTAGTCGACAACTGAATTTTATGACGCAATGGACCAGAGAAACAGTGCGCATAGCTCTTTGCCCGCACGCTCATTCTTCAACTGAGCGTATACATTTCTACCACCTGCACTTTTCGTTCGACCAGATCTGTATATGGATATGGCTAAATAAATGTGGGAACAAGTTTTTCAAATATTTCAATGCCGAGTTGCTGCTTAGCGACCAAGCCTGGTAGATACCTTGAAGATATTGGTTCTTCAATTGAATTCGGAAAAACTACACACTTGATTATGAGTCTCGACACGTTTAAGACATGTATTCAGACAGAAGTATGCGTATCTGCTAGAACGGCTGTCGCTGCTCTACGCAGTGCACAGACGAAGATACCTGATCTAGAAAGCTTCTCTAGACATTATAGTATCCACATGTGTACGTAGCATAAGATAATGTAAGAAATATGTACAATTTGTATTAAAAAAAACAGTAATTTCTCTAATACGATAACACAAAAGTAGATTGATCGATCAGATAATCTTATTTATATTCCCTTGCCAAAATTTTAACATATCAGTTTTCTAAATTCCAAAGTAACTGTGTTTAATATTACTACTTCATTTGTGTTTCATTAGGGTTTATTTTATTGTTCCAAGTAAAATATTTTTTGATATACAAGGTATCCCGGTACACGATAAAAAAGTCGAGTACAAATAGATGAGGTCAAAATAATAAAAATAATCATATAAATTTTTTTCATACGGGCCTTCATTAATAAGTTACGAGCCCTCAAAGGTGAAAATTAAAAAGTTTTTATTTCCAGTCTCTAAACTATTAACTTCAGCATGATGCAATGTAAGTGAAATTTCATTATACCCAGAACACCAGGGACTATATGATTGATTTGTTTTTCTGTTCTGTTTTGTGTTGTGTAAAGTTTGTTTGTCACATTTTGATAGTGAAAATTACATTAGCAGACAGTAAGATTTTCTAGGCCCTTATTTAAAAAATATGTACGGTTCTAACATAGTAATTATATGTTCAATTATAAATTTAGGGTATTATAGTCGGCAAATTCTTCTATTTTTGATACAGGCAGATTGCGATCGTCATCTATGCAAAATTTGCATCATGCTGAAGTTAAAAGACTGTAAATAAAAATAACTTTTTAATTTCCACATTTGAGGGCACGTAACTTGTTAGGGAAAGACTGTTTGAAAAAAATTTATATGAAGAACTGATATTATTTTGACCTCATCTATTTGTACCCGACTTTTTTTTTTATCAAGTACCGGGACCCCTGTATATGAAAAAATAAAGTTCCCTAGTCGAGATTAAATCTTTTTCTTTTTGGTCGGAAGCAATAATTATGTCAGGAAAAAAACTGTATTTTGGGAAAAAACTTCTGTCACTACATCAACTAAGGGAAAAATATAAAATATATTTTTTTTATAAAAATTGGTATGTATTTTATAAAAATATTAGAAACATTTCTATTTGATTACCGTAAAGTTCTTATAAAAAATAAGATATTTTAGATAGACGATATACATTTATTTTTATCTTGTTAAATATTTAAAATATGAATTTGGCAAATTTAAAACTAAGTAAGTTTGTTTAATGTTTAATGTTTCATTTGAATTTATTTTCTTGGTTCAATTAAAATATTATTTGTTAAGTTGTACCCATTGCTTCTTTATAAACGTATACCTACCTAAATATATCCAATAAATATGTGTAGGAGAATATACCGCAAGTAAACAATTTCACACAGTATTACTCAACATTTTCCAATTCTGTTATACTAAACTCGTATATAGTTGAACTTTGCCAGGCATTGTACTCATAATGCTGGGTATAGAAACAAGGCAATAATAGCCAATATTAAATCATGGTGTTTATATTTCGAATATTTGAAAGTTACTGACACGGAACGCCGCTGCAACTCGGATGCCTAGGCTACATACACACAGCAACTCAAAGCAGATATTGAGATCAAAACCCGTTTTCCACCCCTGGCTCCATTCAAGCATAAAGCTGCTCATAGCTGAAGGCACTTCAGAAAAGATGCAATTGGATATAAGAAACATTTGTGTATCCACTGATATCTACTTCAACCGTTTTTTTCTTATACACATAGAGACGTATTTGTCGGCCTCCGGGAGGAACAGCGGCGAGATTTCTAGAAAACGAGGATAGATTCTATTGAGATGAAGCTGGGATGTCTCTGAATTTTATGAGCATGCGGAATGAGACATATTTACTTTTCAAATACCTATGTATATTCGCGTATTAGCGTGCCGTACCGCCTCAAAAGGAAATATACAGGGTGATTCACACACGGTGACCAAAAATGAATCCTCGTATTCTTTGGTGAATTTTAAGGGGAATATATCATGATTGTTACCGTAAGTGGTGGGATTTATTTAGAAAAATATGCTACCAGTATCCTGTATATCAGCCACTGGGGAATCTAACTTTTAGAAAAAAGCCTCAGATTTTGGACAATGTTTACATAAATACATGTGCTCAATTTCAAATTATTTCATTTACTAGTTTTCAAATTATTCAAAAAATTTGAAAATATTTTTTTAAGTTTAACACCCTGTATCTTTTTAACGAAGCGTCTTAGATAAACAATTTATACGAAAGACCTCTTAAAATTTACCGAAGAATACAAGGTTTAATTTTTGGTCACCTTTTCCGAATCACCCTGTATACCGGGTGTACAAATAAAAAAGTAACTACAGTTAAGCACGATCATTAGTCATTACCATTAGAAGATATCATACCTGATGTATTGTTGTTTTGTTACGTCATTACCAGCTGAACTGAGTCAGTTTTTAATCGTTTTAGCAACAATCGCAATATTAATTATAAAACATGATTATCAGTAACACAAATTTGAGGTTAAGCAGGATAATCTTGAGGTAATGATATAGTGTTGGACCGGTAAATAGTGGCTGTGTATTAAAAAAAGTATCTTCCACCTCCTGTGTAGCAAAAATGGATACAAGAACAGGTTATTGATTTCCTAACAGTCTTATAAAAAAAATAGACATAATTTTACATATCTACTTTGCGAAAACTTAAGAGTAGAAATTTGGTGACAGTTTAAGGAGGTTAAATAGTAAAAAAATTCAAACAGTAAGTATTAGAATATACAGGGTAGGCCATTAGTGTGAGAAAATAAAATAACTGCCTTGTTACTCAGAATACAGAAAAAAGGTTATATAAAATTAAGTTATACAGAATCAAGAAACCTAAACTACAAAATGAATTTGATACATACAGGGTGATCAGTAAAAACGGGACACGCCAAAAATTATATTTCTTAAATGGAACACCCTGTATATTTTTAAACATATGGATTTCCAAGAAAATTCTGTATATGGCAATATAAACAGTTTATCATTTTAGTGCGGGGTTGATAAGTTATGTAAGATTCTTCGAATTTTGGAAAAAACATGACCTCGAAAAAGTTGTATTAACTTTCATCTACTAACACTTGCAACAAAATAATTAGACAGAGTTATAGGCAAATGTTAGACAAAGGCTTCTATATTAGCTAATATCGATGTTTTATACAGGGCATTTTTTATAATACGATAATTTTTAGAAAGTTTAAACTGTATTTTCTAAAATTTTTCAAGCCCAGTATTTTATTGTTTTATTTTATTCACATGTCGGTCCACTTCGACTTTTATTAACCATATTCTATATCTAAAATTGTTAGTTTTTAAGTATAGCAACATTTCTGAAAAAACTTAATTTTTATTATTTTATAGAATACCACAAATAAATATTAACTAATAAAATTAACTCAAAATGGAATGATAAATTATGAACTGACAAGTTAACACAATGTGATAGTTTTTTCCAAAGCCATTTCGTGCGACCGAAAATAATAAAAATTAGGTTTTTCCAGAAATGTTGCTGTATATTAAAAACCAACAACTTTAGGTGTAGAACATACTTAATAAAAGTTGAAGTGGACTAATATGTGAATAAAATAGAACAATAAAGTATAGGGTGTTCCATTTAAAAAATGTAATAGTTGGCGTGTCCCGTTTTACTCATCACCTGTGTGTTTCAAATTAATTTTGTCCTTTAGGTTTTTTGATTCTGTACAACTTTTATATAATTTTTTTCTGCATTATGAATAACAAGGGAGTAATTTTACTTTCTCACACTAATGTCCCACCCTGTATAAAGGGTGTTTCAGACCACCCGACCACCCCTTCTGAAGATTCTAGGGTATCTAATAAAATGAAAAATTCAATATCTCCTAATAGCGAATGGACTAATCCGGATCGTTTGGAGGTATTTTCAACTTCCGTCTCCCACCGGAAGTAGGCCACTTCAGACCGTAAATCAGTTTTTTTTTAATCGAGAGAAAATAAGAAATTTTTGTATTTTTTTTTTATCTAAATCCACACCAAAATGCTTTCCGAAATATAAGTGGTCCCCTGAGAAATGACGCGCAGTACTGTACTACCAGGTAACCTAAATATGTACATTGACAAGGTTGTCTCCAGCATTGTAAAAGTTTGTCAAAGTAATGACTTTCGAAAAGTTGTCATCTTAGGATGACGGCTTTTATGACTACCAACAAATATCCTTTTTTACCACAAATAAGTGGCTTTTTAGATACTAATAAATAATTTTCTTGAAATAACTATGTGCACTTAATTAGATTTATTTATATCTTTGTCTTTCCCCTCATATTTAAAAAATTACAAGTAAAAGCAAGATATCAATCAATTACTGGACAGTCTCGCCATCCCCTACTTTGTACGTTTAACTTTTTAAATATAAAACAAAGATTATAAGCCAAAAGATGATGTCTTATGAATACAATAAGCACTGTCATTAAACACAGATACTCCCTCATATGCATATATTATTCTGATCTTTTACATAAGATTTATATCCTTAACGTAATGTAAATGCAACACACAGTCAAAGCTTTGCTGGTTATTATGTATTACTGGACATAATATGATACGTGATATATGTATATGAAAGACGGACAAAGCACTCTCCCTGTTGCAATGATGGACTCGCGCTTGAGTATCAACTATGATTACTACGTACTTAAAAAACATATAGCCACTATTACCTATACAATTCTACCTTCGCTATAGATAAATTACTTTTAAATGTTACCTAATAGGTAGTGTTCACCGCAAGAAGGGGCCCTCATGTTCTAATAAAACATCGAGTTAAGGTTGTAAAATCCGACCTCAGAATTGCTCCATCACGTCACGTTTCCGAAATATCCTAACCTAAAAGTGCGAAAAACTTTTTTTTTACTATATTGGACCTTATACAATTTTTTTTTCTGAATACGAGTCATATCTAAAATCTTATCCTTCAAAATTCCGTTTTCAAATTTGAAAACAATTTTTTTTTTCTCGGAGATGTCATTAAATGAACTTTAGTAGATTTCTTAAGGTGGCCATGATATCCCTGGCCGAGAAATGGTGAAATTTCTGGCATATTTAGGTACTGAAATCTTGAAAAGTAAAATGTGTAGAACAAAAGTAAGCACAAAAATAAAATCCTTGATGTTTTGTTTATTCATTGTTACCATTTAAACTTACCCAAATAAAATAATAAAAAAAAGCGTTTGTAAAACATGCGTTTTCTGTTATCCTAACCCCACATTTTAAGAATTATTTTCACGTACTTATAAATAAAAGTAAACAATTTTATATGTAGGACTAAGCAAGTAAATGTTATAAGAATATTTACATGTGGAATTATATATAAAAAAGTTAGTATTTTCGTAGATTTCAGTACCTAAAACCTTGATGGTTTGATCGTTTTTTGCACCTGTTTATTCGTTTTACTGCGGCGTCTTTGAAAATACTCAGGTGGCATGACATAACATTCCTATTATTTGATAAGCTTTAGATTATTCAGTTATTAAATGTTTGAAATTATTTGTCTTTGCGGAAAACACTATTTAAAGAATATGGGGCCCTTAACAGCAGTATCAAAATTGACAAATGTTCTTCGGATAGCAAATGATACACCTTCCTATGTTTTTTGGTTCGCCGAATTTGAATCCAACCAAAATTAATCAAGCACTCAAGGGTTCTGCAATTTCCTAACCTAAAAGTGCAAAATTTACGATATACATCTGAACTGTCGGCATGAACCATTATATGCTGTAACCTGCGACCATATTATCTACAAGCACAATAACCTGCAAGCACTACCCCCACTACAGGTTAACCTAAGTGCACAATACCCTGCTAACATCACGACAGGTTAACCCAAAAGCACAATAACCTGCTACCCCCACGACAGGTTATCCCAAAAGCACAATAACGTGCAAGCGCTACTCCCACTGTAGGTTAACCCAAGAGCACAATAACTTGCTACCTCCATGACGGGATAACACTATAGTAGGATCGTATACGATGCAAAGTAGAGCAAAAAATTGTCGGCCTTTTATCAAAGGAAAATCGTGTCATCATTTTTAGGAGGCGTAAGATAAATCATTTGAAATTTAAAATGAAATTCAATGTAAAATCTGAAATACCGCTGCATACGCACTGTGTTCTGGTAGTAGCTGTAGTCGCCCAGGTGCATCGAGTGTACGAACTGGTCGGTTATACGTCAAATACTAACCTGGCGAGCTTTGCCGTCAATTAGAGAGCGCTTCCAAAAAACAAGTAAACAACAGTGGCGCGTACAGAGGTAAAATGTAGTACATATGTGGAATTTAGGAAACAAATTGGATTTATAATAAATTACATTTAAAATAAATAGTTTATGAGAATAAAGGAATTTTTGTAGCAACAAGGGTGCCAGACCTGAACTGATCCCCTCGTCCCTTCATAATGTATAAAGAAATTATTCAATTTGTAAAACCCTTAAAGGCGTACTTCATTGGTTCCCTTGACAGGCAATGATTTATTACTTTGCATCGAAAATGATCGTACTATAGAGCACAATAACCAGCGAGCGTTGAGTCCGTAACAGATTAACCTCTGAGCTATCTAAGCTACGATCTGTTACAAACCCAGATACCAAGAGACCTCTTAAAAACGCAGCCATTAAGGCGATAACTCTTAGAGATGCAGCCATTTAAGGCAATATTTCTTAGAGCCACTTAAGGCAAAGTCTGTTAGAAACCCAGCCACTTAAGGCATGATTTCTTTGAGACCCAGTCACTTAAGGCAAGGTCTGTTTTGAAATGTCTCATTAGCCTGTCTGTGATATAGGACTCTCAAGTTGCAAGGTTACTGTGCCCTTTGGGTAAACCTATCGTGGGAGTAGCAGGTTATTGTGCTCTTAGATTGACCTGTCGTGGGGTTAGCAGGTTATTGTGCTCTTGAGTTAACCTGTCGTAGGATAAGCAGGTTATTGTGCTCTTGGAGGGTTAACCTGTCGTGGGGTAGCAGATTATAGTGCTCTTGTGTTAACCTGTCGTAGGGTTAGCAGGTTTTTGTGCACTTAAGTTAACCTATAGTGGGGTTAGCGCTTGCAGGTTATTGTACTTGTAGATTATTATGGTCGTAGGTTACAGCATATAGTGTTCATACCGACAGTTCAGGTGTAAATCGTAAATTTTGCACTTTTAGGTTAGGAAATTTCAGAACCCTCGAGTGCTTGAATAATTTTGAGATTGGATTCGGATATATCATTCACTGTCCGAAGAACATTTTTCAATTTTGATACTGTCGTTATGAAATCGCTAATGTACTAAACTTCATTTAATGATATCTCAGAGAAAAAAATAGTTTTTCAGATTTGAAAAGTGCATTTTAAAGGGTAAGAGTTCTACTTTTAGATGATATGAATCGTTTTCAGAAAAAAAAATCCCGATGTAATTATAGCAAAAAACCGTGTTTTCCGCACTTTACGTTAGGATTATCTCGGAAGTGTGACGTGTTGGAGCAATTCTAAGGTCAGATTTGGATTGTACACAAAAAATTCCTTCGAAAATGTCCCTTACCTGCTCTAAAACAAACACAACCACATATTTGCAGACCTGTGTTATTTTAGCAAAACTTTCTTATTTGTCGATGTCCTTAAGTGTACCATTAAATAAAAACTAATCATGAAACTAAAGTCAGCATAATTATGACAAGAAAACTATGATCGTGATTAATGAATACTTTCATTTAAAAATATAAAATAAAACTGTTGAAACCTGTGAAAACACTGTACCTACATTAAAATGTATTAAAACCCATATTCTCCCCTAAGACTCTGCCTTATGAAAAAAGTAATGATGGGTGGATATAAGGAAAATAGTATTTTTGCGAATTTCCAACCGCGATATTCAACGAGCCGCTCGTAGCATCACCACCTCGTACCCCAGTACTTTCAAACTCCATAACCACTCTGTGTCAATTATTATGCTAATTTTGCACTATAAGCCAGCGATTTATGAAGTTTAATATCCAACCCTGTTTTTCTTTCCTTCATTTTCTTAATATCTGTTTCTTTCATCTTTTTCCCTGCGGCATAGACAAAATAAAACCGTTTCATCTCCAATAAAGCCTTATTTTCTTAAGGTCCGCAAAAAAACTTCATGCTCTGAAAACTATAAAATTCGTAATTATCGCTGCGCACTGTAATTTGCAACTTCCAATTAATAAAATTGAATTTATTCATTTTATACAATCTCACTCGGCCCCACAAAGCGGTAATTACGAAATTCAATATAAAAAGCACAGTCATGCATGTAATTCCTCACCCACAATTTCACTGGGGACCGCAGGAATTATGTAATTTTTTCGTATGACATACAACCGGATTCAATTTGCGTTAGCAATTATGTACATGTTTTAGAAACAACGTAGAAATTGTGTATATTGAAAGTAAGGTGATAAAATGTGTTTTATAAAATTTTGTCTAGTTTTTTAAAAATATTGCAACTAGATGCTTGATATGACAGTATAGTCGTGAACAAACCAAAACAAAATGTCTAAAGAGGTCTAAAGTAATGCCCTATTGTACAAAGGTCCTTAAATGGTTTAAGTTGGAAACATTTTATTATCTACAGCTGTACTTTTTGGTATGTTCATTTCATATTAATAATTGGTAATAGCTCAGTATAAGGTAATCGATATATTAGTATACTGGGAAATCTGTTTTTATTGAAAGAGAAGAAAATTGTACCATGTACTATGGACAAAAAGCCAAAACGGCTAAGTCCTATTAACACAGTCAAAACGACCATATACTGCCCCAAATATTTTACAAAGAGTTTGCGGGCAGGGTAGTTAAAATAACTACGATATAGCTAGCTCCACATAGATCTTTATGAGGAGGGAATACTACTCTCTTACTCTCTATATGTCACCTGAAATGCGGGCAAAAAAAACCAAAACGGTTACGCTCTATTTTGCAAGCAAATGCTCGCGGGCAAAATTAAGGTGGTTAATTGGAATTTGAATTCAAGCAGTCTAAAAACCATTCTCTGCATATACCACCGTACACAAGCTAACAAAATGAAGTTAAGAACGGTTACGAGAAAAATTTTAATGAAATATCTTATCTTCTGAAATATATTTCCCTTCCAAAATTTTTTTTATGCATAAATACCTACTATACACAAGGCGCACAAGGAGACACAAAAGCAGACAGGACCTGCACGTGCAGCAAAGATAAATGAACTGGTTGGCTATCAATAAGTAGTAACGGATTGTTAGGAAACACTTTTTTCTTTAAACCTGGTGCATATGTCATACATAAGTGGTACCTACCAACATAAATCATAGAAGAACGGAGATGGGAAAAATAATTAAATTCTGGTCACTCAAATATAAGATACCGTCCGGCAACGCTCTGGTTTATTAATTTTTCTTTCAGAAATATACCTCTGTTTCGATATTCTAGTCATAATACTTATATATCCTACTTAACGTTTGTACCTACTTAAATCATGAAAATAAATTTCATTACATCCTGATAAAAAACTATATGCAAATCGGATGGACTTAAAGAAGTGAGTAAATAATTTGTTTGAGAATTTATAAATATCATTGATATTAAAAACAAAAATTTGAAATAATTTCGAAAAAAATGTTTATAATGTGTAGTATAAATTTAAGTTTTTTACAAAATAATATTAGATACATTTGCTTTTAAGAAAAAAGTTCGAATAAAGGAAAAAATAAATAAAGTTCTAACTTTTAAGTTTATATGCACATAAAATAATATAACACCTTAGTGATTGTCATATTATCAGCACCCTCGAAAACGGGGAGGAGGGATATAGAGTTCATCGTTGGGGACCGAAATAAAAAAATCGGTGGTTTTTTGCTGATTACGGGGGATGCGCAGTGTTAGAAATTCAACAGACATCAAATTCGAATCCAGCACCCACGAAAACGGGAGGAGGGGTTGGTTTCGTAGCTGCAACAAATCCTCTCCAAAATAAGCAATTTTTTGCATTTTTTCACTACACTATAATGAGCGCAAGATGGATACTAATTTTAAAATTCTCCTATAAAAAATATGACGTTGAACTCTTCAATACTACAGGGTGTCTGGAAATTCATGCGACAAAATTTGGCCATAGATTCTTAAGACAAATTCAGAGGACCCGTATTTTTTCTTTTTGCCAACTGGCCCCCTCTTTCGGAGTTACAGCCCCCTGAAATCTGCCCCTAACAAGTCTTTTTTATATCTCAAAACCATGTTGTACGAGATTCATTAAATTTTTATGACATGTGGAATCTCACCTTAAAACATTTTTTCTTTGGAACCAGAAAAATTTGGTCGCAAATTTGATTTTTTTTAATTATTAGTTAGCTAGAAAGCCATTAAATTTAGAAACTTTTTTGTCTCTTGATATTTGTTTCGAAAAACGCAAAGTTTTTGAGGAAAATGGCGAATCACGATAGGCATTAGATAACATTTTGACATTTTTCTCGAAAACATTTCGTTTTACGAAAAAAAGTATAAGGGAACAAAAAGTTTCTAAATTTAATGGCTTTCTAGTGGACTGATAATTTTAAAGAAATTTAAATATGCGATTAAATTTTTTTGGCTCCAAAGACAAGGGGGCCCACGAAAAATTGTCTTAAGGTGGTTCCCCGCCAAAAAACGTAGCACCATCAGATGCCACATGTCATAAAACCCCTGTGTACCAAATTTACTGATTCTCGTACAACAGGGTTCTGAGATATATAAAAAAGATTATTCTTAGGGGCGGACTTCAGGGGGCTGTAACTCCGAAAGAAGGGGCCACTTGGCAAAAATAAAAAATACGTGTTCCCTAAATTTGTCTTAAGAATCTGTAACCAAATTTTGTTGCATGAATTTCGGGACACCCTGTATATTAAATGATTTTTTGAAATAAGTATGGTTAAATTACAAAGTTTCTTAAATCTGTAAGTTATGAAAAGAAAAGTCATTTAATTAAGGTATGGTATGTTTGACTACTAAGATACGTCCCATTCTTAATTCCCCTTACTTACAGCAAAACTGAATTTCTAATTCGACGAAAAATGTTCTACTTCGTAACGGACATTTGAATAGGCAAATTTACAGGAGCAGATTCATGGTAAGCAGTGACGCAGCTAATGTATTGAGTAATTTATATATTTCTCTGCGGCAGAGAACCGCGCCCGCTTTATGTACTTGCTTTAATGCCAATAAAACATGTTAAATGCATTTATATTATTAGCAATATGAAGCTGGGCTGTATTACCTTTAAATCTGCGAATATGGGTTCATGATCTTGAAATTAAATTATCTGTTCAATTTTACAGTTAAAAATATAATGGCACTTTGTTTGATGCTCGTCACGTACACCATTAACTCATATAGATCGCTAATTGTTTAATTAACATTTGTAATTCTATAAAATAAAACAAGGTATTAAAACCAATTAAACACAGATTTTCGTTACAGGCTATAACTCAGATATATTTAAATATTTTAAATTTTTTCTTACTTATTGGGTATTTTGTTACCTGTAAAAAATATTAAAAATTAATAGGAGGCTTCTGCGCTAGAATAATCAAGGATTATTTTTGTTTAAAATAGTTTTGTCTAACCAAAAGTCTCAGACGAAGAAGCATTAAAAATACAAATCGCTCTATATATGTATAAGTCGTCAAGTTTAAGTTTTCAATATTCAGCAATGACGTCTTAAAATTATTTTCGCAAGTTTTAATTTGTGGCAATGACAATTTAAATTTGTTTGTTTTTGTCTGTTTCCATAGCTAGAGATGCCTTACAACGTTTTCTTTATTATTATTTACTTCTCTTAGTAACGTAGCCAACAAAGATCAAAGTTCACCGAGTAATTAGAAACACATCTATTTCTATTTAGTAAAATAATCGCGGTCCCTATTAATTCTCTTTTAACGGTACTATTTTCCTTCTCCCTTTTCCCAGGTATGTATGATCGTAAATCGACCCCGCACAAAACCAATGGAAAAAGACTTGTCGTCAAATTGCTTGAAAATGTGGGATCAAGTACCTAGGTGATATGTGTACATCAAAAGTCCTCATGGGCCTGACTTCCGCCTATGCACGGTTTCGGAGATACGTGAGCTGGAAATCACTCAATATAGCCAAATGTGCACTTAACGTTACCCTGCAATCACTTGGAACTAGAAGAATTGCACGCCAAACTTAGTCGCGCTATTCAGCGTAGATATGAAAATGAGAACAATTTCATAAATGAAGAATTCGAAATACTAAATTGTGATTTCTAAAGCAAATTTCGCCAATTTTTTTACTTGCTGTGCTCTTGTTCCAGTACCGGGAGGATATAGGTATATTAACAGAAAAGATACTCTATGCTTTCTTTGCATACTGTGAAAAGGTCAAAGAGATAACTTTTTAAGTGTAATCTTTCAATATCCAAGTAGACAAGCGGTCAGACAATCCTTGATGATGCGGTTTGTCCCCGATAACAGTGGATTTGAGGTTATTACCCGAAAAGATTATGTAGAAAGACACGTGACTCCATTTGCCTATTTGTTTGTATACTACACCAAGGAACCAAAAGCAGTGATCTGCATTGACTGCACTTACATAGCTATTGAGAAGTGCTCTTGTTTTAAAGTACTAAGACATGTGTCCACAGAGGTAAACATTAGGTAAAGCTTTCAATGATAGTTGCTCCTGATGGCTATATATTAGATATTCAAGATCCTTATTTTTAAGACGCAGCTAACAACAATGCCAGAATTCTCTTGAATAAGTTTAATAGAGATGTAATGCGAAACTGGTTTCGACATCAAGATATAGTATTGTAGATCGTGGATATCGAGATGCTATTCTCACTTTACAGAGAATTGGTTTCAATACCAAAATGCCACCACTACTACAGGCAAATCGGACTAAATTCTCAACTGAAGAGGCAAATGAGTCAAGACTTATAACCACAACAAGATGGGTGGTAGAGACTCGAAACGGGCTTCTCCAAAGTATTTTCAAGGTTTTTTCTTACACAGTATCAACATCACATATCCCGAATTTGAGTGATTTTCTTCGAATTGCCGGAGCTATAATAAATAAATATCATGGAATCATCACGATACCATCTAGCTGATAGAATGCTAATTCAAGCGCAAGAAGTTAACGTTGTTCAGGCAAGAGTGGAAATAGAGAACCTAGGACATCGAAGAGCATGATGGAATAAATTAACAGCTGGCCATGTTCCTCATCTTCTTCCTCATAATGGTCAATTTTTTGAGAGCTATGCTGTGTTCCACTTAACAGCAGATTATTTGCGGAATCTAACATTCGGAACTTATCAGGTAAATCTGGCACCATCTTATATACAGCATAGCTCTCAAAAAATTGACCATGATGAGGAAGAAGATGAGGAACGCACTTTTTACTTGAATCAAAGTACAAACGAACTAGGTTTCATGAGAATTAGGCTGCTTTCTCGATTCAAAAATGCCACAGTTCATCAACTATGGATCTCATTTAATGAAGAGTATGTAAACTATCCTGAAGCTGAGAATGAAGATGAACCCATTCTTGGTTACTTCTGTACATGTAAACAAGGAGCAAGGACTTGATGCGCCTATGTAAGGGCTACTATATGGTACTTAGGGTATGCAAGACATGAAGATAATGCTAAGTCCTAATGAGTATACTCGATTCCAGGATGAATTATCAAAATCAAAACATTGAGATAATATATTCTCTTGATGGCAATTGTTGATGGAAGTATTCCTAATAATTCTCGGAGAATCAGTTTATCTCCGTTGACAATGAGGATACGGCGATTTTTTATTATACATACGCATTTACACACATGCATATAGACCCGTACACGCACACGCACACCCTAACACATACACACACTCACGGGCCAAGCATCTGCCACGTCCACACCGTTGATTCTGAGTAACGCTAAGTGCAGATTTGGCTATATTGAGTGACTTCCAGCTCATGTATCTCCGAAACCGTGCATAGGCGGAGGTCAGGCCCATGAGGACTTTTGATCTACACCATATCACCTACTTGATTCCACATTTTCAAGAAATTTGACGAAAAGTCTTTTTCCATTAGTTTTGTCCTAATGATTTTTCAACTTCCGCTTTTTAATGTGTCTTTGTGCTCGACAAATCGAATATTTAGAGATCGAGGGGTTTCTCCAACACAATATTTAGTGAATTCACAAGGAATTTTGTCACAGGTGGTAAAATACCAAATAAATAAGAAACAAATTAATTTTTGAAAAAAACAAAGCTTTTAAAAGAACATTTATAAACTCGGTCGCCGCTATTGTTCCCATTCGTCAACTACAAACGGGATCAACAAATAATAGAAAGTAAATAGGTACATGTTTCCTAGACAATGCGAACGACAACGAAATAAGTTTATAAATTGGTATTTACAAATCTTTAGAAAAACATGATTTTTTGTTTGTTACTTCGACAATTACATCCAATTAAACTAAACTATTTAAATTCACACAAAAAGAAATTTTGATAGAAAACCCAAGTGTTTAATTAAAAATTGTAAATCCTTTGTTGATTCATAAAGTATACCTACAGTATAGGCAGGGAAACATATACTCTTTTGTCGAAATTTTCCTGACGGTTTTACATAAATGTGGCTGAATTTTGTTGATGCTGCTGTCAATTTTCTTCTTCAAGGTATGGGTGGTCGTGACTTGTGGCATAATCTTAGACTTAAAAAAAAACCCAAAGAGAAAAGTCCACCGGCGTTAAATCGCTTATTTGGGCGGTCAATTCTGATCACCAAACCCGGAAATTACACCAACAGGAAATGACTCGCGCAATAATTGAATTTTTGAAGAAGAATGGTCCAATGATGCTTCCAGCCCAAAATCTGCACTAAAAGTTGTGGTTGAATTTGTTTCGAAGCAATCACTCGCGGATTTTCTGAATCCTAACTGCGACAATTTTATCAATTAACGAAGTAATCAAGATAAAAATTAGCGTAATCGCAGAAGAAAAATCAACATACCCCTTGTAATAAAAATGTTACAAGGAAGCTGTTTTTGGATATTTAAGCAGTTTTTTATAATTGGATTACTGAACTAACTAAATTTTTTCCTGCTTCCAATATTTCACTAATCTTTAAATGGATATAATATAATCCAACTTATCCTGTAATTCAGGTTCAACAAAAAATGTGGTTCATGCCCTATCGCAACATATTTAATTTTGTTATTTGAGACTAAGCGGGTTGCATAATTCGCATCAAGTTACTTTATTTTTGCTTCGGTTTTACGAGGTGTTGTGGTGCTCCCATTTAATGCAGTGGGATATTTCTTTTAACGAGCTCATAACTAACACATTTTATAAGCATCTGTTCTGAGAATACCAACGTCAACTAAAATATAGTCAACATCAAATTATCGAGACATGTATGACCAAGCATCAAAATTTTATTAAGAAGTAAGAACTATTAAAGTTATCAGGCAAATCACGAACTAATAACATGCCGTGTGCACTGATTGTCAAATGAATGTCAAATAAACTAAATTAAATGAACCCAAAGTATACTCATACAGGGTCGGAAAGTCCCCATGGTTCATCGGCCGTTACGTGAGAGCGATAAGTAAGTAATAGAAATCCATGCGGTAGAGAAAGATTACTATAATGAAGGCGTCTAATAGTCACCGCCCATTTCGCCCTTCCACAAATAAGAAGTGGATCTTATTTGTGGAAGGGCGAAATGGGCGGTGACTATTAGACGCCTTCATTATAGCCATCTTCCTCTATCGCACGGATTTCTATGACTTTCTTTATCGTTCTCACGTAACGGCCGATGAACCATGGGGACTTTCCGACCCTGCATATAATTGCCAATATAATAATATAATATTTACATTATTCGACATAATTCTGCTTATTTTGATATCATATTTTTCATTTCATGTAAAATTATCACCAGTCTAATACATAAAAAGAAACAATTGTGATAGTAGTAAGAACAAATGAGTATAAAAAAGAAGAGAAGAACAAGGAAAACAGAATAACTACATATATTCTGTAAAAGGACGATTTTTTTATTTTTTCTAACGTCTTCAAAAGAGTGTCGGCAGATCTGTTTAAGTGTTGCAATTACTAGTTATTTAAGATATTAAAATTTAAGATCTCTAAGGTTTGTTTAAAATATTGTGTGTAATTATGTATTCCTGGCATTTCCGTTACCGTCCTTATTTAAAAGTGGTCTATAATCTACAATCATCTGAAAAGTATATAAATAATTTCCTATACCAACTTCCTCTAAAATATTTTTTTATAGATGCAAAATAAAAAAAATAGAACCATTAATAATAATGTTGATACATGCAAAAAACTTCCCCAAAGAGAAAGATTTCTGTATCAAATTAACTCGCGTTAAAGATGATAACATCTGTATCCTGAAATTTATCATAATTAGGTAAAATTAAAAATACGGAAAACAGACAATCTACCTATGTATAACTACAATAAAATAAACTGTTTCATAGCGGATAAAGGTAGATTTAAAAATGTCAGCTTGTATTTTGTTCATCGTTATAATTTTATAAAATTCCTACAAAATTTGGCAGTTTATAAACTATAACTGATACCGCAACACTTTACCTCAAATGAAGTGTTACAAAGGTAATTACTATGAAGGAAATAAGCAACTGGTAAATACATTGCATGCATGCATGCATATTTATTGACATTATAATAATACGTTGAGAATTTTCATATTGCTTCATTTAGTGAGAATGAAGTTCTTAACAGCTTGCGTAAACTAAAACCAAAATTTATCAGAAAATTCCACCATTTTTATTTCACTACTGTGCTGATGTTTTTGCTTCCCCTCTAAATATCTGTATAATACTATGACACTTAATACAATTCCAGAAATTCTAAAATTCTCAAAAATTGTTCCTCTATATAAAAAGGGAGAAAGTTTTTAAAATGGTACCTCATATCCAAACATTTGCTTTTGTAAAAAATAGATTATCATCATTATATAATAGATTATCAAGGGTAAGGCTCCAACAACTAATTTTATTATGTATAACAGACTTCTTATCGGATACTTTTAATGTAAATTCACAGGTTGACGCCATATGTGTTGTATTGATTTTAGTAAAGCACTTGACAGGCTCATTTAGTGCTTTGGTGTCTAAATTAGACAAAATTGGATTTTCTCATGATACGAGTATGTTAAGAGATTTTTAGGTCTTACTTAAGTAACCGTTATCAGCACGTTGAATTTTCTGGGCAGCAATTGAATCAATTTATACCCCTCTCAGGTGTGTTTCAGGGTTCGGTACTGGGAAAATTCCTTTTCAATATACGAGGTCTGTTTAGAAAATAAACGAACTTTTTGAATTACGCGCTAAAGGAGATATTTAGTGATATGCGGTTGGCAGTATTGCGTTGCACGTAACTCCTCTGTAACCACAAGTTCATGGATTGTAGATATCTCATTTGGTTTCCATGACATTGCTATTTGAGTGCAACGTGTTTTAGTGTTAGTGCCGTATTTTGAAATGTGAGATTTTCTGGAACAACGATACAACGTAAAATTTTGTATGAAATTGAGGAAAACTTTCACGGAAACGTTTCAACTTTTGAAACAAGCTTACGGAGACGATGCTGTTGATCGTACGCAATGTTACGGATGGTTTTCCGGATTTAAAAATGGTCGTCAGTCAATAATTAATTGATGATGAGTTTCGATGAGGAAGACCTTCGGCTGATGACTCCCACGTTCAGAAAATTAAAGATCTGGTAAGTGCAAATCGCTGATTGACTGCCAGAGAAATTGCAGAAGAGATTAGCACCTCAATTGGCTGATACCATGAAATTCTGACAGAAAAATTTAACACGCATCGAATTAATGCAAAATTTGTTCCTCGTTTGATGACCGAACAACAGAAAGAAAATTGTGTAGACGTTTGTCGGCAACTTCTTGGACAATCCAATGCCAAAAAATCGGACGCCAGTGGTTTTTTTTAAATAATTTTAAATGTTTTCAAAATGTACAATCAATTTGTGGCAATAAAGTATTCGTAAAATTTACTGGTCTTTAGATAATTGGGAAATCAAATATGAAGAGACTTATGTACCTCCGCTGTTATTTGCTATTTTCCGAGCTATTTTCTATTGACTGCTAAATGTCTAAAAATAAATTCAATACCTAATATTTTTGCGAGATTTCAAATCACTACACATCACAAGAAATGTTCAAAATATAAAAAATAATATAAATATTTGAAACTTTTTAACACCCTGTATCTCCGTAGGGAAGCGTCCTATCAAAAAATTTTATATTAACTTGATTATTTTCATCAGTAAAATAAACTATTAACGTTTGGCTAAACTTATCATTTACACCCTGTATATCGAGTGCCTTTCTATATGCTGATGATATGAAGATCTATAAAGAAATGAATTTCTTATAACTGTATTAAACTGCAAAATTCCCTAAATAATGTAAGTGTATGGTGTGTAGAATAGTTAAATATAAACAAGTGTAACATTATTCTATTGTATACTGTTAAGAACAATTCTATTCATTACAGTACTACAGAGGAATTCAAAATAATAAGTTTCATCATTCCTGATACGCAAGAATTTAATTTCAGGTCATTTAATCTCACTGTTCTATAATATGGTCACTTTAATGTACATGTAAATAGTTTTCGAAGACGTTTTCCGAAATTCTTAAGCTATAGAGAGGATGGTGTTTATCCCAATATTGGGTGTCAGAATGATTTTACATAGGACCACAAAAAAAAATCGACGAAAGGTCTCCTCGGCCAAACCTATCGTATTATATGTTTTTTGGGTCGCTGAAGCCGAATCTGCAACTCATTTGGTCCCATCACCTCAGAGTTTTTTTCTAACCTCAAAAAATAGCTGAAAAATGGTACAATTCAACAAAATCAACCATGCGATCTGTTAAAACCTTATAACTCCACATCCTTATGATCCCGAACGAGCCCTAAAATGATAACTCGCAACCGTAAAAATACATAACCTCAAAATTGGATGAGCCCAAAATCCAAAATAAGCGGCGAATAAACTTACACATAGGGCACAAACCTTCATTTTTGAATAGTAAACCCTTTTAACCTAAATCCCCAAAACCTCATAACCAGAAAACACGACAAGGCCTCAATCTGAAACCTCAAAACCCCGAAGCTGAATAACCCTAAAACCCCAAAACTTCATAACCAGGGCCGGCATTAATAAGGGTGAGGGTGGCGATCACTTCGAGCGTCACACATGAGCAGCGAGACACACACTTCGAACAAAGAAGCCACTGGCTGAAACTCATAAACTTTAGCTTCCAAACCCACATACCCTGGATGAAGCTAAATCTTTAAACCCGAATTCCCAAACCCATGAAGCCTGAGTGCAGTAAGGTCTCTAAACCCGGGCTCCCAAAACCACATACCTTGGGCACAGCAAACTCTCAAACCCAAGCTCCTAAATACCCTCATACCCTAGGAGCAGTAGGATCCACGTTAGTTGCGCAACAGACAGGCAAACGGAACGAATATGCTTTTACACTCAAGCTTCCGAATTCTCGTGGCAGCGAGATACACGTTCATCACACAGCAGATAAGCGAGCAAAGCCAGCTTTCTTTCACACCCAAGCTCCCAAGCCCACATACTCTGGTTGGAGCGAGATCAATGTTTGTTACAAAGAGGATAAAGAAGCAAATAGCAAAAGCTTAGTATCACACCTAACCTTGCAAACTCTAACACTCTCTTGTTTCACCTAGGGTATGAGGGTGTGGAAGCTTGGTTTCATGAGTCCTGCCAAAGGCCTGTGTGATGGAAGCGTAGATCTTGCTGCGCCCAAGGTACGTTGTGCTCAGGGTATGTGGGTTTGGAATTTTGGGTTTAGGGACCCTACTGCGTAGGGTGCCCCTAGGGTATGTGGGTTCGGGTGCTTAAGTTTATGAGTTTCGGCCAGTGGCTTCTTTGTTCGAAATGTGTATCTCGCTGCTCATGTGTGACGCTCGAAGTGATCGCCATCCTCACCCTTATTAATGCTGGTAATAAGTTTTGGGGTTAATCAGCTTCGGGGTGTAAGTTTATTCGCTGCTTATTTTGAGTTTGTAGGTTTTGGGATCATTCAATTTTGGGGTTATGTATTTTTACGGTTGCAAGTTATTATTTTACGGCTTGTCAAGCTCGTTCGGGATCATAAGAATGTGTAATAAGGTTTTAACAGGTTACAGGGTTGATTTTATTGAATTCTACCATTTTCAGCTATTTTTTGAGGTTAGAAAAAAACTCTGACGTGATGAGACCAAATGTGTTGCAGATTCGGTTTCAGCGACCCAAAAAACAAATAATACGATAGGTTTGGCCGAGGAGACCTTTCGTCGATTTTTTTTGTGGTCCTATGTTATCTATTATAAAGTTTCTCGATGTCCAGCCTAGCGACAAATTATGTTTCAGCTAATAAATATTTCTTTTCAAATTATTACATAGTTTAATTGACTGTAATACCATATTCAGTTTACTTTAAAGTAGTTTGGGCTACACACTACTTCATACACCTTTACCCTAGAATAGATATTAAAAAGTATTCACCTCTTAATCAGATATGTGACCTTTTCAATAGTCTTCGAGGTCACTATGACATATTTCACTACAATGTTCTTGCAAATAACTTACAAAGTTTATGTATTTTTTTTTTATTGTGAACGGTACTTTATCAGTTTTTTCTAATTTCTTACGTAAATTAGTAATTTCCTAACCTGTAATTAGTTGTAACTGTAGGGTGGTGTATTTGAAATAAATGAATAACATTATATAACAAAATTACAGCTATTCTCCAAACTGTAAATAGTTCTATTATTAAATTAAATGTTTCTCTTTCTCTGGATATTTTTTCATCAAATTTAAATATACGTAAATGCATATTTTTGGTTAAATTAAGAAACATAAAAGAACAGCAACTACGAAAAAGCTATATCGAATAACAACCAAAATCCGTAATCCACCTGTCACCAGTACACATTTGTCTTCATTATATGATACTTTTATATGCTGTATTTACATTTCCATTAACAAGCAAAGGCATTAACATATCGAATTATCGTGTTCTGTATCGAAGGATGCACTAGTTGAATAAGTCAGAGTTGGGAATTTATCCAGAAATCGTTAATGGTATTGATCATTATAGTCTATATTCTGATTAAAGCCCAAGAATAGTTCAACTTGTGAGTGAATTTCATACTGGTGTTTTCCAAAAGATATTAGAAACAAGAATACCATTAAATAGTCTTTTAAATTAAAAAAAATATATATATGCTGACCTCATTTTTAATTTTTTTAATTGATTATATTGCAGGAAACAACTACTCTGCGGGTTAATGATATGACCAGTATTGAACTATATCCGCAATATCCACTGCCACCAGAATACACTGATTAATATGTCAACTATTCAAGACATTGGATTACGAGTTCCACAGAGCTCGATATTTGGTCCTCTCATTCTTATGAATCTGTTCTTTGTCATGGAAAAAAATATACTTGCATTAGTTTGAAAAGTATTTAGGAATTTAATTTTGGGGTAATTTTGTGCAAGTGGTATTATTATAGTATTAAGACAAGTTTTGTCCAATTACCTATACATTTCCTGATAAATTAAAAATTGGTGTTGTTACAAAAGATGAAAATTTATTAATAGAAAATTATAAGGTTCACAGTTCCTCCTATTTTAAGCAAAGTTGTTGAGAGAGTAGTATACAATAAAATGCATTCATACTTAAACAAAGATAATATACATAATAACCAAATGTCACAATGGTTTTTGTCCCAGTAAGTCGACCGAAACTGCTTACTTCCATCATACCGATAAACATCTCGATAAAAGTAAATACGCTGCTGCATTATTTTTTGATCTATGGAAGGCGTTTGATTCTTTACATCTTAATTTTATGCCTGAAAAATTGTCAGCGATAGGTTTTCGGGATAATTTTTTGGCGTGGTTCATACCTCCAATATAGAAAAATGTATGTTAAATTAAATAATAATATGTCAACTATTCAAGACATTGGATTATGAGTTCCACAGAGCTCGATATTTGGTCCTTTCATTCTTATGAATGATCTGTTCTTTGTCATGGAAAATGTTTTAAAAAAATAGGACACTTTAATATGGAATAAAGGTAATAAATAAATATCTATAGGATTGTAGTTCTAAGAGAAAAGCAACTACCTAACCAAGAAGAACGCTTTTTTACCAGTTATGTCATAAATTATGCACAGATTGGAATTAAGGGGATCGCTATCCGGATTGTTTCCTAGTCCCAAAAACCGAGCGCTGGAAACTACTAATCCCAGGATTTTCCTAACGGATTAATTGAAGTAATTAATTAACAAGTAATAAGTACTCTATAAATAGTGCCCAGTTAATTATTTACGCCAGTAACTTTTTCTTATTAACTTTAATCGTATCACACACAACTTGTACTTGTACAGTACAAACGTGGTTTAATTTTTTGTAGTGTCTCTTAAGTTTAACTGAAGAACAAGCCTGATATAGGCGTTTAGAGTTTTTCAGCAGAGTAAAAAGGTTAAGGGTTGATAGTCTACAGTCAGAACCATAAAGGCGATCCAGGAAAGAATTCTAGATTTTTTTCTTTCTGTCAAGTGGTGAGAGGTAGCAAATAAAAAAAAGCAAATATGTTTGTTTACGACACACATTTTAGACCTTTGAGCATATTTTACTAAATTTAATAATATTTTTTAATAGATTTATCATTCCTTTATAAAAGTCCTTTGTAATTAATCTGCATGTTTGTCAAATATAAAATAAAACTTTTTTGTGAATATACAGGGTGTTTTCACTTTAAATTTGGAAAACGCAGGAATGTATTCCCTATCAAAAGTTAAGTGTAGTTTGCTATATAAAATTTTTTTATAAAAACCTTTGTTTTGGAGATACAGGGCGTTGAAGCTTAAAAAAAACACTTTTTGACATATCTCGGCTATCCACGAGTAGATTTGATTTAAACTTGGTACACATTATGCGTATTGGGGGTTCTCATAATTAACAGAATATTAGTCCTATCGCATTAGCCAGTGGCGTGCAAAGGGGGGGATGCATGGTCCCTTTTTCAAAAAAAAGTACGCCATTGAGTTTTTCGAAGTATGTAAAGTAATTTTAAATACTACCATACAAAAGCAATCTAAAAGGTCTCTTGGTATTTTTCGATAATACGCAGCGTTCATGAGATTCTTGGACTATTAAGATTTCAATGCATGAAAAAAAAATTACTAATAATTATTTTCCAAATTTAAAGTGAAAACACCCTGTATAGCACAAATTCTTAATACATTAACAAAACTTAAGTACCTATGTAAAGATTAAACGTAAATTAAGTCACAATTGAAGAACCAAGAGGTTGGCAATACGTACCAGGTTGGGTCGCTGACGCAGCAACTCAGCATGGAAATATTTGAAAAACTTGTTGCCATATTTATTTAGCCACCCCATATACAGGTCTGATCGCCTAGTTGAAGAATGAGCGGCGCGGGAAAAGGCGGCACAAACACAACCGCACAGGGCCACCTGACCATAAATTCAGTTGTCAACAGATGGCCTAACAGTGCAGTGTAGCAATGCGAAATTTGGTGTTATTCAGGTAATTTGAATTTACTTATATTATAGGCACCTTCTATTAGTCATTCATATTGCAATTGCGAAAGAGAGAAATAAGAAGGATATTTTGTTTACTAATATTATTACAGCATGGCATTTTAGAGACCTTTTGAAACGAAAAGAAGTCGAGTATCATCTTTCATATTTAATGGCAATGTCTACCTTTTAAAAACATGTAAAACATTTTTAATAATTAATTTTTTTTCCTCATACAAAATTCTGCGTTTCTTTTGGGACACTTTGAAATTCCATTTGAAATAAGAAAGTGGATCTTATTTGTGGAAGGGCGAAATGGGCGGTGACTATTAGACGCTTTCATTATAGCCATCTTTCTCTATCGCACGGATTTCTATGACTCTTTATCGCTCTCACGTAACGGCCGATGGACCATGGGGACTTTCCGACCCGGTATATCCAAATCGTTGGATAGGTAGGGGAGGTACGGAACATTGGCCTGCTCGATCACCGGATTTAAATCCTCTTGATTTTTGCATTTGGGGTTTTCTTAAGTCATTAGTTTATTCCACTCCCGTTGAAAATGTTGATGACCTGAGGAATCGAATTATAGTCGGCTGTGAGACAATAAGAAATATACCAGGAATATTTGCGCGAATACGACAATCAATGAGGCTAAGAGTTGAATCTTGTGTCACGTTTGAGGGAGGTCATTTTGAACATTTGTTGTAGCTTTGCGCCTTTTTCAAAATTTTTTTAGTGTTATTTTCTGTTATTGTTCTGGTTTAATGTTATTGTATAAGATAGTTCTTGAAAATGTATTAAAGAAATAAAAAAATACGCGTTAAGATGTTTTATTTTTTTGCATCAAAACGGCGCCCCATACGAAGAAAAGGCAAGAGAGATTTTATGTCACAAATTGAATGAGGAATTCAAAAATGATTAATTTGTAATATCTCAGTGGCGTACCATTTTTTCCTTTAAAAAATTGAAATTATTACCCGTACGCGCGCCAATGATGAACATAAAATTCTTAATTGCATGTCAAAAAATGCGCAATAACTACCTCTTAAAACCCACCAAATTTCATTTGCACATCTCGACCGGTTTCAGAGCAATAAATTAAATCGTCAGTTTTTTAAGAAAAACTTTGACACCCCGTATCTCGGAAAACGAATCATTTGCGGACATACGTTTATAAGCAAACTGCCATTATTTTCTCATGTAGAATCACCCCCTGAAATTTGTCGCACTTATTTACTAACACCCTGTATAAGGAATCCAGTGGAATTAAAATGCACAGAGTCGGAAATTACATTTACGAGTATAGGTATAATGCATACATGGTTCTAATGAGATTTTAGTAGCCAGGATTACGTTCTCTAATAAAACTTCTTGTACAGCAAAGCATGTTACGTGAAAATGGTACAGGTTATGGAAATACGAAATCCGACTCTTTTCACATGACTTGAATACTTTACACTATATGTATAGTCTATTCGATCTCAATTGAACACCAAAGAGCTAGGCAGTATGTTCAGTCGCTACGCAACAACTCGGCATTGAAATATTTGAAAAACTTGTTCCCATATTTATTTAGCCATACCCATATACAGGTCTGGTCGTCCAATTGAAGAATGCGCGCGCGATCAAACGTTGCACACACACAGCTGTATTGGGCGACCGGCCATAAATTTCAGTTGTCGACAAATTACCTAGCAGTGCACTGCAGCAATGCGGAATTTGATGTGATTAAGGTAATTTTAATTTATTATAGGCACCTTCTATTAATCATTCATTGCATTACAATTGCGAAAGGGAGAAATATTTGGTTTACTAATGTTATTACATGGCATTTTGGAGACCTTTTGAAACGGAATAAAACGAAATACCGTCAGACAATATTGAATTAGTAGAACTGGTTGTTGATGAAACAGATTTAGAATTTAAAAATAAAGATTTATATGTTCAAAAAGGAAGAAAATGAAAAATCACAATGAAATTATAATTCACATTCATCATTCATTCATAATTCACATATTAACTAAAGTTTCAGTGTCCACAATTTTTCGTGTTATTAAACACGGTGTTGATCATTGCGTAAAGCGGAAGGAAAAATAAAAATCTACAAATATCGATGATTTGACGAGAGATGTCATTCGGTGGACAATTTATATAAAAAAAATTGAGGACATAAATAATTAAAATATATTGTTGACCAAATGAACATATAATAGAAATTTTACACATTATATACAAATTATTATTTTTTACCTTAGCAGAAAACTTTTTTATTGTCGTCTATGAAACTCAATAAATTTTATTGTTAGGAATTTTTATACATCTTCAACTGACTTTGGAAAGACTACAATCGATGCGTGGAAAAAATGTTTGTGCCAAATGACTGTTCGGAAATGTTACACGTATTACAGTTATATTAAAGAGCGCTTGGCTAGAAACACATGTTCCTAGCTAAGCGCTATTTAATATACCTTCTGTGTAGTAAGCATCTAATGGTACTATTTCATATACTAGTTTTTGTCGGCTGGTGTTTGTCCGAAAGTATATTATGTAGAAAATGTAAATATATTTGTGGATACTTAATTTTTTAAATATTTGATCGTGGATGTACAACCATATAAAAATATTTCTCATCGCTAACTGGGGAATAAACAAGGATTATGGAAAACCAAAGGATAATAGACTTATGGTTAATGGACTGCTTAATGATGCCTGTTGGGAACAGATGTCAATCTATCACTAAAAATGCATTGAGGTACCTATGTAACGAGCGTTCAAATAAAAACGTGGTCAAGTTGGTTCTGAAAAAATGGACGTAGGGCGTAGCGTACAGGAAATGAACTTAAACGTCATCTGTCAAAGCGCTATATCGCCGCTATCAATTTGAATATTTTCGTTTTAAAAAGCGTTTAAAATGGTGTTTTCTCAAGAACAAAAAGTGTTTATCATAGAGTCCTACTTTAGAAATGGACGCAAGATTGATGGAATATGGAAGTATTCTATTGAGGATTGTTTCATAGAATTTCAAAATCAATTTCCCGGCGTTGTTGAGTACAAAATTTTTCAAAGTGCAGTTCAGCATTGTGTTAATGTTTTTCGTGAAACGGGCAGTGTAACAAGAAAAGAAGGAAGCGGCCGACCTAAAAAGCGGACTGAAGAATTAAAAGAAAATGTCCAACAAATAATGGAAAATGCGCCAAGAACTTCTGTACTTACGTGTTTTATCACAAATGGTGGGAGTATCAGTCGTTACCTGCCACACAGTGTTAAAAAAAGATTTGCGTTTGTTCTCCTATCGTTTAATTTGTCAGCAAGAACTTCATGAAGTTGATTTTCCGCGACGGGCTGTATTTTGTGAATGGTTTTTAAACAACTACGGTGAACTTCATAATATCACCTTTTTTTCTGATGAAGCCTGGTTTCATTTAAGTGGTTACGTAAACTCACAGAATATGAGAATGTGGTCTTCTGAAAAACCAGATAACTTTTTTGTCGAGGGCCCTCTACATGCTCAAAAAATTGGAGTTTGGTGTGCTCTCAATCGAAGGAGGATTTACGGACCTATTTTTTTTAATGGTACTCTTACTGCGCAAAGGTATAGAGAAGAAATTATCGTTCCTTTTGTTAACCAGCTGGAAGAAAACGAAATTACAAACTTTTACTTTCAACAAGATGGCGCAAGGACACATATGGCAGGCGAGACGATGAATATGTTGAGGGAAGTTTTCCAAAATCGACTAATAAGTCTCAATGCTGAACATGAATTTCCACCGAGGTCATGTGATATTACGCCGTGTGATTTCTTTTTGTGGCCTTACCTTAAAAACACTATTTTTGAACTGCCTTCTGATTTAAACCATCTGCAGGCTCGACTTATAGACAAGATTCGTGAAATTAACAATACCCCGAGCATCTTAGAAAATGTCTTTAATTCTTTGAGGAACAGGTGTGAAAAGTGCTTGGAACAAGGAGGGAGACACTTTCAGCAGCTGCTTTAATTTATTGTTATAACAAGGAGGGGGACACTTTCCGCAGCTATTTTAATTGTTTGTTATTGTTATCACGATTATTCTTTAAAATAAAGTTATATAGTCATTAACGTTATTGAAACTGACAGCTGCTATACAGCTCGTTGAGAAATGAGGTTAAGTTGGTCGCTATAAGCTACTCCCTACGTCCAATGTGTCAAAGCCACCTTCGACCACGTTTTTATTTGAACGCTCGTTATAACAAAATTGTATTTATTCGTTTAAAGCCACAGCATCAGTGTGTAAATCGGCACAAACATTATTTATTTCAAACAAATACAGGGTGTTAAAAAAGAGTGTAAAATATTTCAGAAGCTAATAGTATGAACCAAAATAAGCAGAAAAGTCTTAATAAACATGGGTCCGCAAAGTAACGGTTGCGGAGATATGGACCACTATTCGTTTTTCAAACATTTTATTTTATTAGGAATAAACCGACAAAGGAAGCTTTTAACAAACAAAAAACAAAGTTACAGAAGATGTTCAAAGTGCCCTCCGTCCATTTCCAAGCAGGCACGACATCTTCGTCTCAACGATATTCGAACTCTTTCGAAAACACCCTCCTTGGTTTGGATTTCTTGACACTTTTGATTAATCCGTAGCTGCAGCTCTTCCAGGCTATTTACAGGAGTACCATACACTAATGTCTTCAAATATCCCCAAACAAAGAAATCTAGAGGGTTCAGATCAGGCGATCTTGGAGGCCATAAAACAGGTCCGGCCCTTCCTACCCATCTATGTGGAAAAGTTTGGTGTAAATGCTCTCTAACGGCCATGGAAAAATGAGCTGGAGCACCATCATGCTGGAACCACATTTGTTGCCTCTGATTCAAAGGAATGTCTTCCAAAAACTCATACAGTGTGTTCTGCAGAAAGTTGAGGTAAGCAGCGCCTGTTAATCGGTTTGGTAAAACAACAGGACCTAGAAACCTGTCACCTACAATACCCATCCAAATGTTTAATGAAAAACGTGCCTGATGTCCAGATTCTATTAGAGCATGAGGATTTTCGTCGGCCCAAATATGCGTATTGTGAAAATTAAACACTCCATTTCTTGTGAACCCGGCCTCATCAGTAAAAAGAATGTTTGCAAGAAAACGAGGGTCTTCAGCATCATGACGTAGAAACCAGCGGCAAAAAACCAAACGTGCTTGATGATCATTTATTGGATTTAAGGCCTGTACTCGTTGCACATGGTATGGATAAAGCAGTTGCTCGTGAAGGATTCTCCAAACAAGAGGACCACTAATTCCTACCTCGGCTGATATTCTCCGCACACTCGTACCTGGATTCTGCTCTACCAGTGCTAGAATTTCTTCTTCTGCTCTAGGAGTGGATACCGACCTTGGTCTTCCGGATAAATGGCACTGTTTGCTCAAGGAACCGGTATCACGCAATCTTTGGTGAATTCTTCCAAACATGCGTTGTGAAGGAATCTGGCGATTTGGATAAGCGTCAACATAAAGACGTCGCGCTTCGGTGGCGTTCCCATTAGCACGACCATACATGAAATGCATGTCTGTTAATTCTGCGTTAGAGTAACCAGCCATAGCGAAAGAAAACTTGTGCACTGAGAACAACTGTCAAATACGTACTGTTTATTTCACTAAACATCAACCAACTATTATAAGAAAATACACAACGTTTTTGCAAAATAAAAAAAGGGGCTAAAAAACATAAAACATTCCATATCTCCGCAACCGTTACTTTGCGGACCCATGTTTATTGAGACTTTTCTGCTTATTTTGGTTCATACTATTACCTCCTTAAATATTTTCAACTTTTTTTAACACCCTGTATACGCCTCGCATGGTAATTCGATCCTAATTTTAGAGAAATCTATAAAGATATGTTATCGTTCAGTTATACTGATTGTGTAGACTGATTGTGTAGACTGATTGTGTAGACGATAACGATCTAATTTATCTTATTTAATACTTTTCCAAAGTTTCTGCAGCTGTTGGTTACAGAGTACCTACTATAAGAATTCAAAACATTAAAAAAGACGTTTTAGAAAAGGTAATAGGTAAATTATACTACCAAGAAGTTCTAGTAGTGAGAGTTGCATATGATAAAACACTAGTACTAATCTTCATCAAATTTATCTACAAAACAAAAGAATATTAACAAATAGGTTTTGATAATATGTAATTAAAAATAAATTCAAATTCACCATAATTAGGCTCGGATTAAATCAGAGAACAAATACCTTTTTTGCAAGGGTGCTTCCATCTAAAGTAGGTCAAGGTCAATTAACAAATAAATAAATACAATAACAACAATTATTCACCGAAGATAAAGTCTGTAGCCCGTGGGAATGAAACAAAAACGGGATATTTAAAATTCCAGCGAAAAATTATTATGATTAACATTCTATAGCTGAAAGCTGCGTATTATTTAAAAACAAGTGTAACTGATGTGACAAAAAATTAAATTAAATTTTTAAGTACAATGTGTTAATATTGTGGACATAGAATACACAATTTTAATTTTCATGAGTGAATTAAAAGGCTAAAATGATGTTTCCTTAAATTTAAAAAACATATTTTTATTCTGTTCTGTATGAACGTTATTTCAGTGTATTATTCAATAAAACAAATTTGGATAATACAGTCCCACAAAAAAAAATAACAGTGGTCTGTTCCAAAGATTAGATCCATGTATCCTCATATACTTTGATACACTGAATCCGAATCCGGGGCCAGAATTGCTCCATTACCCTCCATTTTTCTTAATCGCGAAAAACCGCCCATACAGAAAATATAGAAAATTCACAGGCTCACAAAAAAAGAAAAGTGGTCTGTTCCAAAGTCTAGATCTATGTATCCTCATGTATTTTGATGCGCTGAATCCAAAACCAGGGCAGAATTGCTCCATTACCATACATTTTTTTTAAATCGCGAAAAACTGTCCTTCAATACAGACAATACTGAAAATCTCGCTATGGAGGAATCAGTATTAGGTATAATTGTAAAAACCGACTAAAAATGACTGCAGGACCATGTATATATATGTATAACTTTGATACGCAGAATCCGAAAAACCACTCTTGAATACGGACAATCCCACTCTAAGGGGGTATAGCATTTGGCGCAATTGTAATAAGTTACTGTTTAAAACATTTTTTAAAAACAAGCTTTTAGTGACGTCATTTTATATATATTATCGTATTCTTCTCAGCAAACCCTTTCATTTGCATTCATGCACCCCCATTCATCATGGGGGTGCATAACAAATAACTGGTCCGTCATCTTTGGGAGTCTTGCCATATTGGATTTAGAATGACGTCAATTAGCTGACCATGCATCCAAACTAAACATATATGCAAAATTTCAGCACAGTTGGGGATAACAACTGTTTTAAAATTCAGTTGCAAGATTTGACCCATACTAATAAGGCAAGTTAAATAAAAGCTTGTAAAAAGAGAATGGAAGTTACTGCAGGACCATATCTACCTATATGTATTTTGATGTGCCCTCCTGCATTTTTATACCTTGCTTACCCTGATATCTGGGACATTCCTTCTCAGAGATAAATAGACTTCAACCATTTGATGTCCGCAAAGAGAGATGAAGGTATTTGAAGATGTGAACATCGTTTCCAGATAAAAAATGATGTTTCCTTTACTCCTTTTTCCTTCTGTAACGAACTCTTTTATCTTCAAACCATCTATCTCTTCTTTTTTCTGTGTTTTGGGTTAGTTTTTACTTTTAAACGTCCAATAGAAATCTGCCATTTTAGCTTCCTTGATACCGACGCTCTATTTCCTTGATATCATGGTGAAACCGTTCACCCTGTTCTTCGTTGTAGTCTTCGAGGTTCTCCAGAACGTAGGCTGAGTGTTTAATAAATGCAATCTTCAAGTTTATCAGGCAACTGTTTAAAGTTTTCAACAATTCCTCAACTAAATTTTGGTAATCCTCACTCGTCTGATTCCTCAAGAAGTTCTCATGATTTTCTTGAAATTAGCCAAGCTGCTCTTTCAGTATCATTAATTTTTATTATAAATTTGTCATCTCTGAACACGGTACGGATTTGCGGACCGTCGAAAATACCTTCTTTCAGTTGAATGTTACCCAACACCCTGTATACATATTTTCACAATATTAATATATTATTTTATAACTACTATTTACTTATTTACTTTAAGTGTCTCTTATTATTTTGCTGACAATAGAAAATCGCCTGCTGAGTTGCTAGCTGATAATAAATCGTATAAATACCCAACCAGCAGCTCAAGAGGACGAATATAGATTCTAACTTCACGCTGTTAGTTGTAATTAGACAAATAAAAGTGTATTCTTCAAAATTTGTTATAATTTAAAGTTATCTACGGTTAAGTGCTGTTGAAATTCATCGGATCAGAACTGCTAGGGGTTGGTCAACTAGCCGCAGTTTCCCTGAAGACAACGAACCAATAACTTGAACATCACTTACTTCCGCAAACTTTTCTCTTAAATATCCAAAACAATCGATATCTTTGTCCAAAGCTTTAACAAACCATTTCATGAGACTAAGTTTAATATGGAGAGATGGAAGCAGAATATTTGAAGGATCAACTAAGGGTTCGTGGATGATGTTTTTCCCTGGATGGAAATCTGTTCTTTTTGATGATATTTTCTGTTTGTAGTTATTCATTCCGTCTCTCGTTTCCCATAGATATAAGAAACAGATATGAAATATGAAGTTGGCCTTCCTTTTGATGTGAAAAATATAATTTTCCATATTTTCTGTATCTAAGAGCGTTTTTTCACGATTAAAAAAAATGTAGCGTGATGGAGTAATTCTGGATTCGAATTCAGCGCGTCAAAATACATGAGGATACATGGGTCTAATTTTTGGAACAGACCACTTTTCGTTTTTTGTAGGACTGTAATCGTTACGCATTCGACTAAAAAAATGCATTATAATAATTAAATAATATTTATTATCTTACTAGTCACCTTTATAGAAATGATATATCGCCACAGAAACATCTATTCTTGGTAGAGTGAATATATTATAAAATACAACGAATAAAACAAGACGAATTATGAAAATATGAAAGTGAACTTCTTTAAGACAAAAAAGGTCAAATTTATAGAAACAACTACGTGTGCCTATGTCCAGTATAATTTCATCTGGAAATACGTTTACTCTCTGCAGATTCAAAAGTAATGCAAGCCTTTATTATTAACATCTGAAGCTGGGTGGATATTTTTTATTGCTAATATTCTTGAAAAAAGGTACCTAATTAACATCCACTCAAAAAATGTTCCAAATATTAATTCTGAATTATTTAATCCGAAATTAAGTAGTTATGAATACCTATTTTCCTTTTGCAGTTTATCATATCAAGACACTTAGGTAATATTGACCCATAGAGACACATTTTACCGAGAATAATAATTGTCTGGACATTATCGTGGAGACGCACGGGGCTTAATTAATGCTGCTCCCAATATGTCACACGAAACGATGAAAACAAAATTTAGCGTATTAATTCAGGTGAGGATTATCCTGAAAACTGTAGCCACTGAAAAACGAGTTTTCTCTAAACAAAGGATGTGGGGAGGCAAATCCCGAAGGTCGTGGGTAACATAAATTTCATAAGGATGATATTTATGTCTTTTTAAAATGCGATGAAACGTTTTGTTCTTGACAGGTTCATATTCACCTCAATTTCTCCTGTCGATTTTATCTTATTTCATTTAGACCTGTTTTGTACTTTTTTTAGACACGTCATAGCAACACGATTTCGCATAAAAAAGACCCGTGCTGCATTTATATCATCAGACGTGTGCCGTGTATTTGACGTTCCTGTCGTTCAGGATACAGTTGAAGATAATGATTTGCAGGGTTACGTTCTTTTTTTGAGGTCTTTACCATAATGTGAGAAGCAAATGCTTAAATGAAATTATAAAACGAAGGTTCTCTAGTTTAATTAGATGGTTTGTTTATGAATCTGTAATCTTTATAAAATATTAAATTAAGTATAAAAGTTATACCTAATACAGAGAGAATATTATTTATACATTATTATTACTTATACATTTACATTTATACATTATATATTATTATTATTTATACATTTATAAATTAATCGTTTTCAGTTTAGTAATGTAGAAGAACAAATCTGAAATAATTATTAAAATATTCACACTGCAAATAATACAAATATTAATAAAATTGTCCTGTATATTAAAATCCGTTTTGTGTTGTGCCTAGAAATAGTAAAAATAGTACTTATTTCTGATTAAAAACTGAGTAGCTAACTTCACGAGTCACAACCGTGCGTATAATTATGTTAATGAAATTGAATACGTATGTGTTATACTGAACAGACAGGTTCAACTCCAACATAACTTTAAAAACTTGCATGAAAGCATTCGATACGTTCAAATGATATCGAAAAGGCACTTCTTTAGTACGTATTTTTTTAAGAGCTGAGTACAAATTTGCTATAAGAATTCATTAATCGAATAATGACAACTTTCTAACCTCAAAAAAGTCAGTGTGAGATCGCTGATCCCCGGTCACTTTGAAATTTAGGTTTATAGGCACTAATATGGCTTCGCTTACCCGTCTGAGGTTTTAGACTCATAAAATTTGCTAGTCCATTTTGGGGTAATTACCAAACATACTTTTTATAGCCATAACTTTTTTTAAAACAAGTACAAAAAACTTTAGTTAACGAATTTCAAAGGGAGATTCCCCATTGCCGAATGCCTACAAAATGGGTCTAAGTTAATTATAGTGAAACAATTTTTTGGTCACTTTTGGTAAAAGTGATCATTAACCATACCAAAAGTGACGGCCTCTAATTTCCAAAATGATGTATTTGTCCTTATTACGTATATACATATAACTGGTGTCATGATGTAAAAAAAACATACCAAGAGGAAGCTGCACTAGTTGCAATTTCTTTTCAAGTCTGAATCTTAACGAATTGAAAAGTGGTTTACCTGAAACAAAAGAAATATTCGGTATAGTATCCAATAATCAAATAAAAATCAATAAAATAATAATTGTACATATTAAACATATGGGCCTTGCCTCGATTATAAGATACAGACCAGTGTATACAGCAAAAATTTTCAAAAAAGAAAACATCTGCGATGATGCCTATAATGAGTTTTCACAACTGGAGTGGCAAGAGCAGAGTTTGTTCCTCTGAACTTAAGTTGTGACCTTTTTTCCCTTCTTATCACAGGGTATCATTATTTCATAAAATTACTTTCCTTTCTCATATTTATATGCTTTATGTTTTTTGATGATGTATGCTATGTATTCTCTGAAGTCATATGGAAATTATACAGGGTGTTCAGTTATTAATGCACTAAACGTTGAAAATATGTATGTATAAATATGTATACAGGGTAGGAAAGTACCGATGGTCTATCTGAAGTTACGTAAGAGCGATAAAGTAAGCCATATAAATCCATGTGATAGACAAGGATGGGTATAGTGAAGGCGTCTAATAGTCACCGCCCATTTCGCCCTTCCACAAATAAGAAGTGGATCTTATTTGTCTATGTGTTGCAATTGAAAATATGAAAACTGTTTTCAAGTATATCTTGGAAACCCATTAAGCATTTTTTTTTCTAATTTGGCCTGGAAAGTACCACGGACCTCAACTGTAACTTCACGTAATTTCAGAAAACCTGTGACGCGCAAACTTCATTTTCAGAGTCCTCAAATAGATAAAAAACAAATATTAAAATTTTTAATGAATTTTGGGAATAAAAGGTACATACTTCTTGAGATCTTGAGAAAAATAAATTACAGCTTTTTTTATTGTAGCCATCAGTTGCGGACACTCGAAAATTTTATAGTGACATTCTATTCTAAATAAACTTTTTTTACTAAATTTTCAACTAAATATTTTCAGTACCTAACTGAACAATTCTATCTACAGCTTGCCTTTAATTTGCTTCTTAAACTCTATTTTTTATCAGCTTTGGAATTTCTGTTTATTTGCCTCTTTATAAAAATATTATAAGTATCTACCAAGTACTGTAGAATAATTAAATATCAAATGTGATGTTATTACTGACAATAGCAAAAAAGTACTTAATTTACACACATTTGTCAAATGTACAACTCAGTACTATGATAAAGTATGTACATATATCAAAATAAAGAATGTTTAATGATAAAGAAAACATGTACATCTTCTATATGAAAACGTAGGAAATTAATTTAAATTAATATCTACGTTGAGGATAAAATATGGAAAATAATATGTCTGAACTCCTACTCTGCTTTATATAAGTTAATTAACCTTATCTTCTATCGCAAGAAAATACATGTAATGTAATAACAAAAATAAATCCTCCCGGTACAGAAGACGGTTTCCAACTTTTTGTCTTCACAAAGTCATATCTTAATTCGTTTCTGTCTTTGCGTTTTAATATATTATATTTCTTATCTCGCCCCAACATTCACTTACTTTTTTAGTGCCGGGTTCATTCAAGTGACGTGCATTCTAGTAACTTCATTTTACACCCTACAGAACGTTATTTTTCTTAATCTTCTCGCCTGGAGGAATTTAGAAAATTAAAGTCAAGATGGGAAAATTGAATTTTAATCTAATACTTTTAACTGTTTCGCTCGAATAAATACCGGTTATAGCAAACATTTCATATTCAATCTGAAAGATGCACGGTATGATAATTACGAAAAAAGGTCATAAAATATCACCGGAAATTATTAGATTGAGCGTTATTCAAACAGTTCTAAGAAAAGATGATTAGTGGAAGCAAATAAAATAATTGTATGCAATTAATCTCAGGAAGAGTATGATGTCTTAGTTATTTTAATTCCTTTTTTCCTTACATACTATTAAATTTGTATTTTAATATTTCTTCATTTGAATCTGTCTACATCTATGTTTTCTTGTGTGATTATTCAAAATTCGTTCAACACATCAACCGGACCAACATGACTTTTATCCATACATAAGAGTGGACCCGCGCTTCTAGTATGCTTGGGGGAGGGGACCTTAGGAAGTGGGGAGAGCCAACCATTCCACACTCCCAACCCATCCGTCAGTAACGCTCACGATGTCGGAGTAACAGGTGCACCTTTCCGCTGTGTAACGCATAATTATTATAAAATGTCTTGCTTGTGAAGGAGTTCAAGCGACGGAATTTTTCCGGAGATTAAATTCACAGTTGGGAGACCAAACGTTGTCAAGGACTCATATGTTTGCCTGACATGAAGAGTTCAAGACAGGACGAGAACGAGTGGAAAATCAGGAACACGATACTCGAGTGAGTGCATCCGAAATTACAGAACAGATCGGAATAGATCATCACAAACGACCTACAGTTTGACCACAGATCAGAAGTTGAGTGTTCGGAGGTTTATCAGAGGCTTACAGCAAGATTTGCGAAAAAAGGTGATGCATTTTTGAGTCGGATCGTCACTTACGAAGAAACATGTGTCCACCACTACACTTCCGAGTCGACACAAGCGAGTATGGAGTCGCGGAGAAAAGGGAAGGCAACCTCAGTGAATGCCGATACTCGACTGTCAGCTGGCAAGGTTCTTTTAACCGTTTCTGTTGACCGGCTAGGCATTTTGCTCATTGATTTTTTGCATGAGCGACGCACAATCAATGTTGCTTACTACTACGAGTTGTTGAAAGAGGTGAGGGCTGAAGATTGCTGCAAAGAACGAGAACCAACCGATTCGAGAGGCCATCCTCCTCGACAACAACGCCAGGCCCCATAATGCAGCTTTAACTAGAAGAAATGCACTGGACTCAACTTGATCATCCTCCCTACAGCACGGACCTATTACCCTGCGATTTTCAATTGTTTAGGCCGCTTAAAGAACCTCAAAGAGGGCAATGATTGGAAGATGTGGGTGTGGAGGGATTCGTGCACCCTGGCGCAACCGGCTTCATTATACGACGCCGCGATAAATAACCTTCCTTGTAAAATGTATTTTTTAAAGCAAGAAACTATTTTTTTTTTAAAATAGAACGCCGTTTATATGTATTTGATTTATCTTCGTATATTTGACCACACTGAGTCGGTACCCACTTACGTTGTTCGTATATGAATATTTTGATCGATTACTATGGTTTTCTATAATGAGTCGGTAAATCAACAAACATTAATGGACACGAATAATTTCTCTAGCCCTGATGGCAATCTGCTTTTAAATCATATGTATTGATATTGTAATCAACCTGTTTTATTTTTGATTTTATTAAGTCTGAATTTAAAAATATTTCTTTTTATTTCGGATTATTTTACCCTGGCGGCGAGAATTATTGATTTATATACATATATATCAAATATCCACTCGCGGGTCCGACCGGCCGATATCCCACTCTGACAAGCCGTTAGTCACGTGGAGGTCCCACCACGACTGGTGTCAATCCGGTGGAGATTTGGGCAACAAAAGCCCTCGACATTCCCCGAAACCGGCAGTTCAGATCCAGAACTCAATACCGATCAGACGTCCACCGCCAGCAAGAACTCTCCACCAAAGCCAGCCAGGAATAGCCAGTGAACCCAGTAAGAATTATTTTCCTTTATTATTATCCGTTCCAACCGGGTACAAGTCCGAAAAGATTTGTACGCTTTAAGTGTGGAATTACTGTGGGCCCGAGAAGAATATTCTTGATAACCCACACACAAATTCCACCGTCCATCTCAACCCGCACGACAGAGCAATCGTTGGATTCGGCGTGTAAAGACGAAGCCATCGTGTTTACTACAGCGTTGCTTGGTGTCCTGCACGCTGATGTACGCTGAGTAATAGGGGATATGTGAACTAAGACCTAGAGGTTCGGCGTGTACACCCAATCTCCGGGTCGTTCCATATAGTATACGTACGTTACTCCCTGGTCGGCGTGTATACCCATCAGATCGAGAAGCGTTGTATACTGAGAGTCCGACAACATCGGTCACCAGGACGTATAAAACTTAGAGGCCAGTACGAATTGTAAATACTTCGGATCCCGTTTTACCATCTTATTTTTCCGCCTTGCACCGCCTGGGTTTTCTTCGCTGGTTATTGCTACCGCTTACCGCTTACCGCATACTAATTTCGCATTGCTTGCTAGGCCGTAATACCGATATTTGACCGCCGACCTGTTTAAAATAACTCCGAAATAATTCCGAACACATTTTGATTTATTTTCAGAATCAGCGGGGACCAGTAAAAACGTCTGCAAATAATTTACTATCTTTTTTTTTCAGACCGTTTAAGTTCACCTTGTTCTTTGTTACTTAAAAACCGTCTACTATTGTAGAGTAATAAATATTTTGTTTTTGATTCCGTTCGTAAATATTTATTTCTTTTCGAAGGTGATAAATAAAATTGAAAAAACCAAGAATTACCACGTTTTAGTTTTGTCTCTCTAGCACCGATCTTGTATATAAATTATTGTTTAATAAATTTGTAAATAGTTTGTCACTTAGTAGTGGGTAGGAATAAAATTGACACAATTTGTATTAGTATTAGGTATTAATAGTTTCCCTTTTTGAATAAATCTAGTAAAACTTAATAGGTTCATTTTTTTCACCGTCGAGGTAAAACGATAACATTCCAAAACCACAAAAACGCTGATGTCGTTTTGTAGAGCTCCCGTTAAATTTCATATTTAAAATAAAACTACACTGAGAAAACTACTCTCTGCCGTACTATCTGCCGTTTTCTCCTAAAAGAAATTCATTTAACCCCTGGAATTTATTTTCTTCACTGTAGCTACATGTGCACTTTACTTTAAACCGAGGGTAAGGGTTAGGTGGAGTTTCCCCCACGTAAAATTTAGGGAAACTGGCGCCCGAGATTAAAACCGACTATATAAGTTATTAACTAACATTACCGTTTAGAGTCCAGTCCGAGGAATAGAAGACCTTTCCGAAAAATTAAATTACAGGGGGTGTACACACCATAGTTAAAAGTAATAAAAATTTACACAGAACGATCCATAGAGAGAGAACCGAGGAAAAGTGCGTCACAATATGTTGTTTTTGTTAGTAGATTTTACTGCTTATGTAGTAGTTGTTGTGACCCTTTAACTAATAATTACTTGTTATCTGTCTTCAAGAAAGCCCAAACCCACTAATTACCCGTTAAAAACCCTTTAATTACTGAGTAATTATAATTTTTTCATAGATACTCTTCAGTAACTTTAAATGAAGTTTTACTGTGAGATTTATATAATTTACACAAAGTCATATTATTTACTTAACTTAGTGTTTATTTATAACATTATATTTAGGTAGTTAAAACATTTCTACTATACGCTATTACGCCATAAATGAATCTAAACATGTCTACTGAACAACTAGCAAAGTTCTCTCACCGGATGATCACATTGGTTGAGCCCAATAAGGTCACATAAATTCACACTTTTACTCGTACATTTACATCAAATACTTATAATAAAAAACACAAAGTATTAGGAATACATAAAATATAAAAGTACATCGTAAAAGGTAAGAGCACATCATAAAAAAATATGTATATACTCGAAGGTGTAATTCTAAACAATGTACATATGTTCAATTAGTTCTTTTGCATTTTTTGTGGACAAAACCACTACAAATATGTAAAAATGCTATGTGAATTTTCACAATTTTTATCAGTGTGGACTTAGGGAACATTCTGTATAATATTAAAGAACACATGATACAGTTGTCGAAATGTTAATTTATCAGATGCGTTTTCATTCACTTCACATACTCTTACGCTCATTTACGTCATATTATTCAAGTGGTCTGTTTACATTATTGATGCATTTTGAATATTAAATAATACTAAGACAGGAAAATGGCATGTAATTTATGGTGTTCGGTATAGTACGCCTTTGATTTACAACAGCGCATAAATATGCATAGCTGAGTTTCTTAAATGCATGCATTAATTTAAACCATACACCATTCAGATTACATCTAAACCACTTAATGAGTTTCCGTTAATTTAAATTTATGAAGTACAGAGAAGTTACAATCAAATTTTAAGATATCTTTGAAGTACGTTGTTAATGTTATTGGACACGGTATTCATTTAGCAGCCCCTCCTAAAGTTGAAAAAAAAGCGCATTTTAATATTAGTGACGTGTATACAAGGTGTCGCAATAATGTGGCACATAGAAATGTGTTCAAATTGAAGCTCCGTTAATGTCCGTTTACAACCCAAAACTTAAGTTGCTCTTAAAAGCCGCGTAGCCAATGATTTTCTAATCATATATTAATGGCGGGAGAAAATCCACGTGACTAATGGACTTTAACATTCCGGCGGTCGTGCGCGTACTCCACAAAAAAGCTGAGGTCCGTAGATTAATCTATTCGTTGTTATTTCTGTGATTACAATCCTTAACATTGTAACTCACAGTACCTTGCTGTACATTAGCACGATTAGAGAACTTAGAGAGTATGCTAGATCCAGATTTATAGGAAAACGCACTAATAATATTACAGATAAATATTTTACCAATTTTAATTAGAGGTAAGTCTAAAGCTGATTTACGGAAATGATTATTTAAATAAGCATCCGCTGATTGTAGAATTTTAGGTTTGAGGAGCAGTTTTCTGGTGTTCATCTGAAGCTGAAGGACTACAAGGTTTGATCGAGTTTTAGAATACTCAAACTATGTAATGAGTCGCACTATTAAACTTTAATTAACTTTAATTAGTCATTACTAACTACAGTCACTAACAATCACTAAATTTTTGATATAAGGTTAATTCTAATTAACCTTATATAAACTCTAGTTTAAAATATTACTAAGAACGTATGCGTTTTCTATAGACGTTCATCAATAAGTTTTGACATAAGCCTACTTTGAGAAAAGTCACTTATTTTATAGTCCGTAATATTGTAAGGGTTTAATTAAAAGCCTTTTTTTCTCGAAAACCATCAACATTAGGAAGTTCTAACAAGAGTACATTATTTTTAGAAAATAAAATTGTGCATTAGAAATATGAGTCCCAATGGTAAAAAACCTAACCATAAAAAAATTAGATCTTAAAATGTAATAGGAATGTAGCATAACTAGCGCCCTCTATGAAATATCCAAAAAATAATATTTGGCATCTTTAAAAACCCCGAAATACCAAGTTTCATAAAAATATTTCGCACCGTTTGGAAATTTTCGTAAAAACTCTATTTAAAAAAATTTACGGAAATGATTATTTAAACCATTAAACCATCCGTTGATTGTAGAATTTTAGGTTCTGGTGTTCATCAGAAGCTGAAGGACTACAAGGTTTGATCGAGTTTTAGAATACTAAAAATATGCAATGAGTCCCACGAATGAGATATGTGGATTCGTTTCCAGTCAGACACCCACCAAGTAGTTTTTAAATAATTAACAAATAATAACATTTATAACAATAACATAAATGTTACATTTTCTTCTCAGTTTTTTCCTTTCTTAAAAAACATTTCTAATCTCTGGCACTTACCAAAATGTGAATACATATATGAGTGGATCAAAGAAAAAGAATAGTATCGTTTCTGAGACACGTTTGTCGTAGGTAGTATTTTGTCTCATAGTCTTAATTTTATTAATTGCTTTTTGTAATTTTTTCCCTATTTTCCAATCCGTACTTCCTCTCGACTAAAAGTGTTTGTATAAGATATAGTCCACAAAAAAGCTGAGGTCCTCACGTAACACCGAGACTTAGATAAGTACCAATGTCGCTGTTAATAACTAAAATTTTAACCGTACAGAACAGATGTTATTGATGAATATTGTTTTGCGTAATGTTTTGTTTACTTTATGTTTACCATAAGTAAATATCACGTAATTAATTTACTTCTAGGTATATCTGTATTACCGGCAATCTAAAAGCAACATCGACAGTGAGGATTCAATTGATAGTCATCATGATACAGAAAATTGGGACGTAGTATGTGAAAATTTTCGTGATTTTACTGTAGGTACAATCTGGAATTTCCGCAATAACGAAACACTTGAAGGAAGAAAATGGATTATTTTCAAGGAAAAACAGAACGTGCGTGCACTACTATGATATTTTCTATACTGATGAGAAATGATATTTTCTGTACTTATATTCTTATAAATTTAGACAAGGCAAGTCCAGAAGCCATTCTGTTGTCAAGGAAAGAACGGTAGGATATTGTGCGCATGTCATCGTCATGATAGTTATTTGGTATTTAGGACATGGGCAATACCAAGATACAATAAGACTACTCGCTGAAGATTTATCGCTAATGCCAGTTTTGCAAGATTATATTATGATGAAGATAATTGAAGTATTGAAAGTATTTTCCCTTAACAATAATTGGCAAATCATCTGCACATCCTAGGCAATAAGTACCCTGTCCAGATAGGAGCACGTCCATTGGAATATGGTAGCCTCCCCCGGGGTCGACATAATAACAATAATCCTATTCCTAAAGTGTTACCCATTTGGAAATGGTGCATTCCTCTTCCCTAATATTTTCTACATATTGAACATACATAGTATTATGATTTGTATGTTTTGAATTTTGATTTTGTATTATTATTTTTTATGTTATGGGCACCTTTATGAGATTTAAATTTGTTTTTTGTTATAATTTGAATACTTGAATGTTTTAAATAACTGATTATGTAGAGCAAATTCAATTTCAGGGTGAGGGTTTTGTTTTTTATTTACCTTTTTTGTATTATTTATTTGCTTATGTTGAGTTGAAACGAAAGATATTTTAAACTTTGACAGTTATAGATATATATTACACTTGTGATTTGTAGTTGAAGTTTTATCATTGCTAATTGTTGTACTAACTCTAAATAAATGATAACATGAAATTGCCCCCTTAAATTTATCGTTACACTGCTATGTTTTTTATACTGCAAACATGTCAGTGTTTCAAAAATGAAATTTTGTTTTTTGTCATATGCAAATGGACGAAAATTTGTACGAATTAAATTATTATTCGATTCGAATTCAAAGTTTGTAAATTTAATTGGCCAAAACGTATACAACTTACAACGCGTTGTCTTGTAACATTGGTTATATTCCCTTTCTGGAATTTCGATGATTTCCTTGGGTGGTCCTGTTCGTGGAATTCCATGTTCAAATCCGGAAACTCGTTCTGGACGTACTCTGCCGGGATAATTCCGGTTGAAGATGCACTACACTTATTTTTATTTTTAATTAATTTTCACTTTATTCACTTTTTATTTAATTTGTAACCAGTTCAAATTTGGTGTTGCACTTTTAGTTACTGATTGTAGTTGTCGATAAACTTTCAGACTTATGGCATTTCAGTGAAATGTGTGATTCGAACTTTTGACACTTATAGCTGTCAGTGACATTTCTCCGCATGAATGACTGGATAGGTAACTTTTGCACAAACTTATTGATTTACATTGATTTTCAATTGTTATTTTTAGGAGCAAATTGACGATGTTGATTCTTCAGGAATTTATGACAGACTAGCTACGATGAGCTCGGATTTTGGTTTTGTTGAAGTAAAAACAAAAGAAACTTTGTCATGGGAATGTCATAACAAGCCTATGAGAAATTTTATTTTCAAATTTTTAACTTTCGGCAGATTTCTTGATTATGTTATTCAGCTTAATTTTCTGTCTGTCTGTCCATTAACTGTCTTTGCTACTATCCCTTTTTCACTTTTCAAACATTATCTGTTTTTTTAAATTAAACGACTGAAAATTAGGTTCACCGATTCACCGATAACTTTCAGAGTTCACACAGAAATTTGAGCATGGGCTGGAGTCTAAATACAGTTTATGAAGTTATGAAGGTCATTTACACTACTCTGCCACATACTATTTTACAGTTCAACAACACTTTTAAAACTAGAAATTTACAAATTCTAACGAACAACAAAATGTTAACAATTAAAATATACATCTAACCTTTCACAGACGCTCAGGCTTAATTCTACAAATAGATACTGATCACAGGTATACTGTACTTTACTTATGTACCAGGTTTATTGCATGTTACTTCTTTATGTGTAAAACTCCATCATCTTCCGTCGATAACTTATCAAACTTCTGAAAATTTTTCAGCTCATGCCTGTACATTTACATGATATCTGACATTACAAAATAGTTCTTTACTATTCTTTTTAACATTTTTGTGCTGCATGAGTGCATTTTAAACAAATTTGAATATGTAAAAACAGTTGCGACGTTTCATTTAACAAAATTAAGACTTATACTATACCATTACAAACATATTTTATATACAAAAATATCCATCATTTTACTTAATTCTGTAATCCACACCCTTTTTATGTCAAACTACTACTAACTGCTATACTATAGTTAAATATTTTTATTTATTTGAAGAATTTTATAATTCGGTCCCATTTTTGGTACGTTTTAAATTTTCAAGCCAATAAGTCATAACAATAGTATGCACATTGACATTTACACCATGATCATGCTGTAAATGTCAATAGTATGCACATTGACATTTACACCATGATCATCCTGTATAACGATCCAATGAAAAAACTGAAGGTAAAGCATATTTTAGTTTATAGTCAAAAGCATATTTTAGTTTATAGTCAATAATTGTAATATTATTACACGCAATCGTTATAGAATTTTTGAGAGAAAAATGCGTTAGTATCATTCAACAATTGCTGCTTCACAAATTGCATCTTATCTGTTAAGAGTCTGGCGATATTTCAGTATCTTATACCTCCACAAATATCTTCACCGGAACATCTTCCGCATTTCTATTCCGTTGCAAAAAGAATAGGTTGCCCGGCGCACAATTTAAAAAGATAAAAATGTAACAAAACGCGATTGTACTCGTCGAGAAGCTAAGCTTAGTGCGAATGTATATAAAAATAACCAACACCCAGTCGATGCAATAAATTTTCAGTTTTCATTGCCAAGTGGGGTCATATAAGTCTTTCGTTTTAAAACTGCAAAAGTACTGAAATAAAACGCACGGAACTGCGCTCGGTTGAGTAATTTTACGTATATCATAAGGAATTTATCACTAAAATTCTCCGCGTAACATTACCATTTCCAATTAATTCATGGGCTCCCATTTTTTCAATATCCTTTAATTTATGGGCGTCGTAAAATATATGAGAAGTAAGCAAATAAAAGTGCAGTAAATTATTCACATTACCTATAAAAGCTCAGAAAAATAAAGCAATAAATTTGAGGGCTTTGTAGTAAAAACTGTTATAAAGGTTAGTTGGTTATAAAATATTATATTATATCGTTATATGTAGTTGTTCTTATTGCAGTTGGTTTAAGAGGTTACTTTTTTATTAGATGTACTGGCTTTAATTTCCCACTAGAAAAAATATTACGCCTATAATAAATACATGTCGCGAAAAAGGTGGTAGGAGACACAAAGTGAACAGTTTTCAATAACCAATTTATAGTTTAAGCTTGTTTTTAAGATAAAGAGCATTTTTTTCTTAAAATAATTCCTGAGTGCTCTCGATCCTTAGGTGAAAGGTGAATTTACAGGATATAATTAGTTATATTAAAGGATAAACCCAGTGTAGCGTCATTCTCTTGTAGCTTCGGGTGTCATTAAACAGAAACAGTTTAATAACACTGTTATAAGAATTCTTACGGATGGGGATTATTTATACAGGGTGCTTGTAAATAAGTGCGAAATATTTTAGGGGTTGGATGCCGAAGTTATATTGTGAAAAAAAGTTTATACAAACGTAGGTCGAAATATCCGTCCTTTCCGAGATACAGAGTGTTTAAATTATATTTATTTATTTATTTTTGTTAATTATTTCAGAGATATTGACTGGAAATTTGAAAGGCCTGATGAATCAAATTACAGCGAGCTTTGTGAGACAATAAGAAATACAGTAGGAATATTTCACCGAATACGACAGTCAATGGGGTGTAGAGTTGACTCTTGTATCACTTGTGAAGGAGGTTATTTTCAACATCTTTCGTAGGTTTGCGACTATTAAACAATATTTTTATTACTGTCGTTTTGTGTTATTGTTTCGGTTTAATGTTACTGCATTGCATAATAAAACTTCTTGAAATATTCAAATGAAAAAAATTAAAATATTAAAATTTGGACATCCTCTGTCCCGAAATAGAACAATTTTTTACCCACTTCATATCAACGTTTTATTTTCAATATTGAATTGCATTTTTACTTTGACCATAATAACGCTTTATTAAAAGGGACCTTTAAATAAAAGATTAACAAAACCTACATTAAAATATGTTTTATTTTTTCGTCAAACACGGTGCATCTTACGAAAAAATTTGGAGAACAATTTCAATCAGAATTGATGTCGGATTTCTAAAAAAAATATCAAACCAGGGAAAAAGACAGTGGCGTACCACATTTTTATCAAGAAAAGTTGTGGCATTCTCGCACGAACGCCAGTGGTGCATTAGAAGTATTCAGATCACCCCAAAAAATGCACAATTATCCCTCCAAAGCGTTTTTCAAATTTCGAGTATATATCCTTAAAATTCTTTGAAATAATTAATAAAAATAAAGAATTTAAACTTATGCACTCTGCATCTCAGAAACGAGACATGTTTCGACCTACGTTTATATGAACATTTTTTTCACAAAATACTTCGGCAGCCACCCCCTAAAATATTTCGCGCTTATTTACCCTGTGTATTAACTTTATATTAAATTCCCTTTACAAAAGAAATAGTATTGATTGTAACCGGCTTTGAGCCACCGCTATTAGTGTTTTCTTATGTACAGGGAGACCCAGAACTGATTAACGGAAAGAGCTAATAGAAAACCGCAAACGTGAATATTTTAGGCTTGATGTTACTGGTCCTTAACTTAAAATTCCATCTTGGAAAGTCCGACGCCCTAAACACATCGAAATTATTTTTGTGAAAATCCTCAAGTCCTTATCGTTCGGTATATTCGATACATGTATTTATATTTACTACAAACTAAAATTTAATTTTATCATAATAAATAAAAACAGGGAAACTGTATCATATTTTTAAGAAAAAAATATGTGCAATAACACGGTGACAAATACTTAAATACATTAAATAAATGTAACAAAATTTATTAATGTACTAAATGACAAATTTCCCACTGTAAAATATAAATTTCCAAATTATACCTAATAATAAATAATACAGGTGATTCAGTTTGGTATTCGCGGCCCTGTATCTCTTTTATTTTAACAAATAGTTATAACAAACCCTATATATTGTTAAATCGCCGCTCAAACTCTATCAAATGACATTATTAGATCGTTTCCATGGTAACATATGTCAAAATTGCTATAGTCAACTGTTTTTGTTCAAATGGCACACTATATATTTTTTTATCAATTCTAGAAGATATTTTTTTTCTGCGTTCAACTATGTAAGGAAGTCTATAGTTTCATTAGAAATATTGCTAGAAAAACAGTAAAAAAGATGCACCCTACTTTTCGTAGCTGAAATGATAGCCAGCTGCGAAAACAAGTTACTATGTATTTTAAAGTAACATATTTTATTTTTAATACGATAATAAGATAACAATTTAAAACAATGCTTATTTCAAATGTTTAAAATGACCTCCATTTGCTTCCAAACACAGAATAGCTCTGTTTATCACTCCCTCTCTACAAACACATTCTAGTATTTCTTCATTTAATCTCCGAAATTCTAATCTTATTATGTTTTTAAGGTCATCAATATCATTTAAAAGCTCTTCTTTTCTTTTGAAAACCATCTGCTACCAAATTCCTGGCTAACTTTCCGAAAATTTTATCTGATGGAAGTTGTATCTGCAGAAAACGATGTTGGTATAAATGCCTGGCAGCTTTAGCGTTATTTCAGCACTCTCCACAAATTAAAAACATATCTAGTTTTTCTTGGTTACTATAAGTATTCATGTTATAGTAATAATAATTAGTTATAGATAGAATAGGTAGGTACAATGTCAATTATTTTGAAAAACCGTTATTTAGAAACGTCAAAATTCAGTTGTCTCCGCAGCTGGCTATCATTTTTTAGAATAAAGCTACTTAAAGTAGGGTTCATCTTTTTGTTGTTTTTCTAGCAATATTTCTAAAGAAACTATAGACTTTTTTATATAGCTGAATGTAGAAAAAAAATATCTTCCAGAATTGATAAAAAAAATATATAGTGTGCCATTTGAACAGAAACAGTTGACTATAGCAATTTTAACATATGTTACCATGGAGACGATCTAACAATGTCATTTGATAGAGTTTGTGCGGCGATTTAAAAATATATTGGGTTTGTTATAGCTATCTGATAGAACAAAAGAGATACGAGGCCGCGAATATCAAACTGAATCACCCGGTATAATATAAAATAAAAAACTTTACACAGCAGCTCACTCAAAAATATACAGGGTGTTCCACCTAAGAGGGATTCTCTCTTTAACTGTAAAATTTATAAAAAAATGGTTTTAATAAAAGTTGTCTGGAATCTTGTGGACCATTGCAAAGAAAATATTTTTAGCTTTACAGAGTGCCTGCAGTTTTCATAGTTCGTTTTGGCATAAATTACTCTATCTTGTCATCTGAGCAAAACGTGTACGTTATTCAGACTCGGAAATACTGAAACTTACATTTAATAATCTTACGAGTTGAAAAACTTTTTTTTTAAATGGAATGACTCATATTAATCGTCATGTATGAATGCATAATTGAAAGCCCTTTCGACTGATAAAAGATTGTCCATACTTATCTCTAACAGTTTTCCAGAAAAATCAGGTTCTTTTCTAAAGTCCGAAAAAGTAGCTATGTAACCGCGCCAAGAAGGCCTTGTATTAGTACAACGTCGATACATAGGATTTTACAAAAGCACAGTTCAGCACATCCTTATCGCATCCAATTACACCAAGAGTTACTAAAAGTAGATTTTCAGTGGAGACTGGAGTTTTGTCAGTGAGCACTTGAGATGTTAAATCAAGATGATGATTTTTTGAAACGGGTCATGTTCTCCGATGAGGCTACTTTTGATAAAAATGGTTCCGTTAATGGTTATAATTGCCATTATTATGACACGGTAAATCCTCACAAATTCCGGACAACTCATAGCCAAGATGGTCTTTGAACGTGTGGGGAGCAATTTTGGGAACCCATGTCATTGGACCATTCTTTTTTGACCAGCATCTAACTAGAGCAGTTTGACAATACCGCTGCGGTTCGTCAGTTTTTACACTAAACTTTTCCCAACAGATGGATTGGGAGCGAGGGGCCAGTGAGTTGGTCTTCAAGGTGTTCAGATATGACAAGTTGCGACTTCTTTTTATGGGGATTTATAAAACGTAAAGTTTACGTTACACCACCAACTACCGTGGAAGATATTTGGCAGCGCATTACAGTACCATTTCAAGAAATTACGCCAGACATGCTGACCAATGTTGAACAGTCTTTTAGAAACCGAATTATTTTGTGTATTAATTAAAATGGAGGACACTTCGAGCAATTGATGTGATGAAAGTGGTTTTGCAAGGTCTTCTTGACGCTGATACGTAGCTACTTTTTCGGACTTTAGAAAAGAACCTGATTTTTCTGGAAAACTGTTAAAGATAAATATGGACAACCTTATATCAGTCGAAAGGGCATTCAATTTTGCATTCATTCATAACAATTAATATGAGTCATTCCATTTGAAAAAAAAAGTTTTTCAACTCGTAAGATTAATAAATGTAGGTTTCACTGTTTCCTAGTCTGAATAACGAACACGTTTTGCTCACAGATGACAAGATAGAGTAATTTATGCCAAAGAGAACTGTGAAAACTGCAGGTTTCTAACTCTTACGGTTTAGACGCTATCTAGCCCCATTTAGAGACCTGAAATTGTGATTTTATTTTCAAAAACAACTAATTATCTTGAAAACGGTAAGTTTTAAACACCATGTACATTTAATAAACTCTACCTAATATTAACGAAGGAATTTAAAAATGCAATATTATACAGGGCGTTCCATTTAAAACAACAAAGTTATGTTGCACCTACGCGAAATTAAACACCCTGTAAAGCTAAAAATATTTTCTTTACATAGCCCGCATGATTTCAGACAACTTTTATTAAAACCATTTTTTTTTATATAAATTTTACTGTTGCAGAATTATAGAAGAATATTTTTTATGCAAATACCTCATTCTGCATGAAAGTCATCTTCTCCTCTGTGTTTATAGACGTTTTCGTATAAATAATGCAAGTTGCAATTTGGATATTCATGTGTCATTAAGTACTCATTTCTATGGGGACTTTTCTGTGATCTTAAAAGCAAGTACACTAAAATATAGAAAATGTAAAATAGTACGCAAAGAAGTTCCTCTAAAGATGTGTGTGGTATATGACATACAAATAAAAGCATTAGAATGAAAAATGTGCTTTTATGTTTCTACAACCCTAATGAAATAATACGCGAATCTACTCCGTGTCAACTTGTAAAACATTATTACATCGCGCGTTAAAATATCCGTCGCTGGTGCCACAAAGTGCAAGAATACGTCGTTTGAGCAGAATTTTTACGGCAACAAAGAATAAGAGCGTCATTTTTATAGCCCGGTCAGCAATATGTCGGATTTGTTCTTATTCGATTCCTCCTTTTCATAGGAAATGGTAGCTGTGAATAATTTACACCATAAAAGTGGTTTATTGTTATCGCGCTACATAAACGATTTATTTCACAGGCTTTGACCGTATCACGTTCCCGAAGACGTTTAACGTTATTAGGTTTTATGGTAAAAAAGCGGCCAAGTAGTTTCCTTAGATATTGAAATTTACTTAAGGGAATCTAACTCGCAATTTACTATGTCATCTACTTTATTAGACTGAATGATAACCCATTCTGACAGCAGTAAATTGAAATTATGAAATGCGCGCCCTTTTACACACCGAATTTTTCGATAAAACAGGACAAGGGTTGTTTATAGAATTGTAACTATAATTATACTTTAATATAATATATGTATATACTATAATATATATAATAACTATTGTTTATGTTTATGTTTATACAACATTATTTGAAAAAGATAAAATATCTAGGTACTATACAGGGTTTTTATCAAGTACTTGTACAAACTTTAAAGGGTGAATCTTTGACTAATTTTAAGATAAAAAGGTCATATGAACATGGGTCCGCAACGGCTTGGTACTCGAGATTCTACAGAGCGTTCAAAAAAATTTTTTGTTTGGTATTTTGATTTTATTTTTGTTCAGTAACATGGCAATTTGACGAAATTCGGGACACTGGGAGTATGATGAAAAACTTAAATATTTACTTAGTTTTCTGTTTAATGCTAGAGGGCGCCACATACCATACCATAACTTTTTTGTGTCGCAGTGTATGTCATTTTTGACTAAACATTCATTCATTCATCATTCAATTTTATGTACAAGAAGTACTCTTAGTATTTGTCGCTGAAAGCAGCCGTTTTGTGAAAAAATGAGTTTAAAGTTAAACCTGGGTTGGAATTTTTTTAAGTTGAATCATGAAGAGTTTTCGAAAAATAAGCGATAAAAAAAGTTATGTGCTATGTTACACTATCACTTTACAAATTACCATCACCAAATTAGTGAATATTAGAAAAAAATAAAAATTCGTAAAAAGCTGGCTGCATTTTTCTTCTTTTTTTGGGTGCTCTCTAATTAGTCAAAGATTCACCCTTTCTACACGTACTTAATAAACACCCTGTATATGCACATACATACAAAAAAACAAATAGAGAATCCCCGATTTTAGTAAGTCAAGTAACTTCATTTGATTTGACTTTTTCCTAAATCTCATATCAATTTATATTAATTTTGTGAAGAAATCTTGCTACCAACATTTGTAGGTATCTACTAAACCCAATTTTATCTGAAGGTATTTATTTGTACTATTTTTAAATAGTTTTTCCTTTTTGGATATATCAAACTGGATAGATTTCAAAGTAGGTTAGAGAGCAAGTCTTGATAAATCCAGATCACCCAAAGTTTTTGTACTCCTTTCTCGCTGCACATATGTCCTCCCCCCAGTTCCATTCCTGTTACATTTTGTATTTTTAATCAGTAACTGCACACATCCACACAAAAAAGTTGATGAGCTCATGAGCCAAAAATTCAAAAAATTAGGATATTTATGGTTGACTAACCTTAGAATTAAGATCCAAGTAACCTTATAACCCTTTAACTCTTTATCAGAGATCACCATAACATCATAAGCCCAAGAACCCTTTACACTCATAATCCTATGCAACTGGGAATGCTGTAAATAGAATGCAGCAATCCAAATATGTTAGCTGCATTCCCATTCTAATAGGATTATGATGAGGCTATGGGTTCTTGGATTATGAGGTTACTTCTGATAACACAGCCATACAAAAAAAAAAGAAAAGTTATATGTTCCAAAAATTAGATCTATATATCCTTATGTATTTTGACGAGGCCAAAATTGTACTACAACCCTCAATTTTTTTAATCGCGAATAAACTCCTTTAAATGCAGGAAATTCTCAGAAAATTTTGCTTTGATAGAGATCAGCATTAGGTAAATTTAGAAACCGACTGAAAATGACTAGACAACCATAATTTTATGTATTTTGATACGCTAAATCCGAATCTAGGGCCAGAATTACTCCGTCTCCCTCCATTTTTTCTATCGCGAAAAAACATAAAAAATACATAAAATATGAAAAATTCTATTTTTCAAAACTAGAGGGAGTCCAACTTTCCTCTAGAGATTAGCATTTTTGACATTACAAATACATCTTAAAATTTCGCTAACAATTTCCCTTTATTTATTTTTAAATTTCTAATGAAGGAATTCAATTGAGAACCTTAGGTAATAAACTTTCGAACATTCGAACTGCGGTTCCTTACTGTCTGTGCCTATAACCAAGACACGTGGTGACAGTAGGCAATAAATAGATCCACACTGTCAGTCCTTGAATAAACGGAAGAAATTTCCCAGATTTTAGGGTTATTTTGCATAGTATAAAAATACTGGAGTATGATTCCCACTTCGAATTCGGTTTCAGCACGTCAAAATACATACAGATATGGTCCTGCAGTAACTTCCATTCTTTTTTTACAATTTATAATTATTCCAAATGCTATACCTCCTAGAGTAGGATTTTTCTTATTTAAGGTAAAAAAACTGGGGGGATGGGGGTGATAGAGCAATTATGAATTCGGATTAGGATTCTGCTCATGAAAATACATATAAATAAGGTCCTGCAGTCAATTTCAGTATAAAAAATTCAAATATTAAAATTTATATGGAATGGTTGTTTAGGTACGTACAAACAAAATTAATTATTTTTGATAATAATTTAATTGCATGTTTAAAATTTTTAAAATAATAAAAGTATTTGTATATTTTTAGTAATAATTGACTTGTTGGTGTTTTCTTTCTTCATTTTTTAATGGGCCATCAGACTAGAACCCTATCTATACCCAAGAAAATAATTCGATTATTAAATAGAAGGTTCAAGAAGTTATCCATATTACAATTATAACTAATGCTGATTGATTTTTTGTATTTAATGGCGGTTTTTTGTGTTTAAAAAAAATAAAGGCTGAAGTACTTTTGGATTCTAAATAAGAATATATCCTTGGAGTACACCGCTTTTCTTTTTTTATGTGCCTAATGGTTACGGAATTATACTAGAGAGCCTTCATAAATGGTTAAAATCACGTGACCAGTAATTTTATTTGAAACAGTGATTTTATTTCCTTCACGTTGGCAGTTAAATTTCGGAAAAATTGAAAATTATGTAAATTAATATATTATTATTACTATATTAAAACACAACATTCTGTTTCACCGGCTGGTGACTGATGTAATTTTTGACGAGATTCTATTCAACCAATCAGCCATGGAGACTAGATAAGGAGCACGAACTCATACGGGAAAATTTGACAAAATTTGTCCAAGAAATGGCAGAAGTTGGGGTGGCGCTAATGTTCCATATGTCCCAAATGAATGTAGCTTCATAAATACGAGTGAAGTAAGCAATAACCAATTTTATTTTATTTATATTGAGTTTAGTAGATATATTGGAGAGCGGGGAGGTATACTAACCTAAAAACTAGAAGTCAAGTCAATAATTATTACAATTTGTTTTTATAAATGGTAAATAAAAAGTTTCGAAAATAATTTAAATATGGTAATAGTATGTGAAGAGAATGACTGTCAACAGATTTAAAATAAAACAGTACGTTTGTGATCTGCATTTTCAATCTAATGATGTCCAGCAGTTCTATATTACAACTTGACCGAATAGTGGGTTAATATTATGGCAAAAGGTCGAATAATTCGGAAGTTGGAAGCAGCTTCTTTGATTCTTAATACGGTAGAGAAATTTTTAAATAGAAAGATTTCATAAGTGAAAATATTGTATAATTGAATGATGCATTGTTTCTTTATATATTTTGCAGCAGCATCAACAGCAAGAGCATCCGCTACACCAGCAACAACAGGTGCAGCAGCTACAACAAGAGCAACAGTTACAACAACAACAACAACAACAACAACAACAACAACAAGAACAGCAAGTAAATCAAGAGCAATTAAGTTACGATGAGATTATACTAGAAAGTGAGCATCCTGTCCTGTATAATCTAATAAAAGAAAAGTTCTGTTGACGTGTGATGAGGTCTCGACAAAGCAACTATGAATATGTTCACATAATATTGACAATAGCAACAAAGTATACTTTATTTATTTCTACATATTCTTGTAATTTATATTACGTGCATAAATAATTAAATTCGTATCTTTCATATAATTCTTGCTGGTGACATCGCTATTATCATTACTGAATTGAATAAATCATTTCCAATTAGTTGCTGTTTCTTTCCTGTTAGTAAAAAACTGATTGAAATTCAGATATCATATAAAATTTAAAGAGAGGATACGTGTAGTAATTGATGCTGATCGATCTGTATTGGTAATTGACTACTTTTACTAAATATTTAAACATGGAAATCAATTGCTTCATGAACAAAATGAAATTTTAAGAAGATAGACTGACACGTATTACTTATTTTTAAGTTGTTTTATTTGTAATATATATTTACTTTGTTACTTGTTTGTTATGAATAAATATTTATTTTATTTTAATTAGGCACAAATAATTTCGTTTTTTTTATTCAATTAATAAAACATTGAAATCTTTGGTAGATAAACATTTTATTTTTACAAAATATATAACAAAAATATAGAACATTGCTAAAATATTTCTTTATAATACCTTATTAATTTTGGTCTATACTCTACCTTGGAATAAGTCATGGAACCATGTTACGTTCGAATTAAATCAACAATTTTACGAAAGTAGAATTAAATTTTACAGCAATTTTAAAATATATACCCAGAAAACTAATCGATTTTAAACAGTTATAAAATATTTAGATTACCTATTTTTTGTGACCTTTATAATGGAGTACCTATATTTTGTTAAAATTTTGGTATCAATTGGTTGTCATGTTGTTTTAAGCTTCTTGACATTTTGAGAAGAGAGCGATATGACTCTCGAAGCATTGAGAAGTCTAAACCGACAACATGGCAATCAGCTTAGAAATTGTCCAACCATAATTTATCGACTTTCCATAGTCAGTTTTCAGTTACACTATAATAATATAGTATATTATTGGTTATTCAAAAAAATATGGATTGTGATATACTCTATCTTATATGAATTCCTTTCCCATCAATTATTCCTATAACCTGCTCTGGAAATTCATATTGGGCAAAATATTGTTCGATTACAACTGCCTCATTATCTCGGCCATTCTATAATTTGTGGAGACAAGTTACTTAGCAAGTATGTAACTTTTCTGGTTGTTGTAGAGCTTAAGGCAATGCAAAATTTACCAGAATCATGGGTGAAATAATTAGAAATGGCAAATTTTTCTTCAATTCTGTTAGCTACTTCCCATATGCTAACATGGAAATGTTAAAAAAACTTGGCCACTATATTCAGGTACAATAATTTCAAAGTAGTTCTTATTTTTTACTCTATCTGTTTCTTAGAATAAATCTATTTCATCACCACTCTCAAGCTGGACAATGCGTCTAATAAGTCATCTGAATCACTGGACTCAAAATCGGACATATTTTAAAAAGTTTATTTAAAACACCGAGTTTTTTTATATTCTATTTTTTATTACCACAAGTAAAAATTCCATATTAATAATACAACAATTACTATTTTTTTAAAGGCAACTTCCTGTATAAAATGTGACTATTTTTTTCTAACCATTAAACTAAAATCTTTAACAAAGTAATTATCAAAAACATAAACCTTACTACTTATAGGTTAATATTAACAAGATCACGTCATAAATTCCTTGAAAACTAGTTTCTTTCTAGGAACACCAAATTCTTCTCATAAAGCTAATATTTTTTATTATCTATTTAGTTTAATTACAGTCCGGAATGACATATTTTCATGATTTATATAATTCAAAGTAGCTTACATTATTTATTTTAAAAATTTTTAAAACATTACAAAAATGACATGATTGATTTATAATTCAAACTGCCGCTTTTTATCTCCCCTCTCTACATATGGGACATATGGAACACTAGCGCCCTCTTATTTTTATAAGATTTTTGTTTACATGGAGTTCGGACTCCTTGTATAGTCTCCAAGCAATCAGCGATCGCATTATCTCGAGCGTAGACCATTGTTCATTGTAAAGGAATCATAAATATTGGTGACGCCAAGATTTAGGGATTTTTAGTTGACAGTACTAGCCGTGCAATGTTGAGTTACCTAAGCTCGGAGGTCACGTGTCTTGAAATCATTTATGAAGGCTTTGTATTACTTGAGTCTTGGTTCCAAGGTCAGTCAACCATGATGATCATTTGAATTCCTTCGTCCTGTTCACTACATTTCGAGTTTCATAGGAGTTATTGGACCCTGAGGTTATGGTGACTTTTGATAAAGAGGTAAGAGTTAAAGGGAAATAAGGTTACTGAGTTCCTCAAAAAAATGCCATTAGATACAAGCCTTCTCGTACTGTCTACTCTACTATTAAGGTATCTTCAAGGTATACAAATAAATTAACGATTTACAAAAAATCATGATCGAGTGGAACATACAAATATACTGGTACATTAATTTCTTGTTTTAAAGGCTTCCGGTTTCATATTTCTCACAAAATAGAAGTGTATTAGCTGTAGAAATAAATATAAATTCTAACTTTATCTTCATAAACCGAAAAAAAGTTGGAATATTACACAAATTAGAGGTGAAAGAAGCACCCACAAGAGGAGAATAATAACATTTTATTCATTTCCATATATTTGGTCCAAAATATATTTCCGCCGAGGCAATTCAAATGAACTTATATTTCCCATTTCATCTAATAAATTTTAAATTGTTTCTGCCATACTTCCAGATTTTCAGCTTTAGTAGAAATGAATATGACTTTTTTTAAATCGACCGGAATATTCATACCATGATTTATTTACGAACTTACGTATGTAGATAATTAAATTTTAATACAGTATCTCTCAAACGTTTTGTCACAGAGCTTCATAATAGTGTAGAGATATTGCTGCATTAAATTCTTGTTTTCCTTTTTAATTCAAAAATAAAAATTTCCCTGTTATATAATATAATAAGTAATGGTCGCTTATCGTTTATAGTTTATAGTGTAGTGATTAAACAGTACTAACATTAAGTAAAATTATATTTTGCGGTATTATCACAGATGAGGGTATATATAGTATATACGAGGGTGGTCTGAAAAGTTTCCGACCTCAACATGAAGATGGCAGAACTCGTAAATAAAAGCTGGTGAATTTCGTTATTCATCTGTTGACAGTTACTCACCAAAGTTTCAGCCAATTTGGACGCGCAGTTGTTATGTAACAATCGTTTGAGTGAGTTGATGTAAGTGTTTTTATGAAAATTGACAAAATCGAGTATCGAGCTGTCATTAAATATTTGTTTTTGAAAGCAATACGCCTACGCAAATCAAAGATGAGTTGGATTCTGTGTATGGAGACTCTGCACCATCATTTACCACAGTGAAATTTTGGGCAGCTGAATTTAAACGTGGCTGTAAGAGCTTGGGAGACGATGAACGTTCGGGACGTCCAAAAACTGCAACTACCGACGAAAACATCGCCTAAGTTCACCAAATGGTGCTAGACGACCGCCGAATTAAAGTGAGAGAGATAGCAGAGGTTATGAACATGTCAAAAGAACGTGTTTGTCACATATTAAATCAACATTTAAACATGAGAAAGCTGTCCGCGCGTTGGGTGCCGCGTTTGTTCACGTTAGACCAAAAACGTGTTCGAATGAACATTTCCAACGCTCTGTTGGCACAGTTTAGGCGCAATAAATCCGAGTTTTGGTGCCGATTAATTAATTGTAGATGAAACTTGGATACACCATTATACGCCCGAAACAAAAATACAGTCCAAACAGTAGACTGCAAAGGGGGAACCGGCTCCAAAAAAAGCAAAAACTGTTTTTTCGGCTGGGAAAGTGATGGCGACTGTTTTTTTGGGATAGTATGGAGTTATTTTAATCGATTATCTTCAAAAAGAAAAAACCATTACAGGAGCATACTACGCATCATTACTTGACAAGCTGAAGGCAGAACTTGCGGAAAAACGGCCACATTTGCAGAAAAAGAAAATCCTGTTTCACCAAGACAACGCACCGTCTCACACCTCAGCGGTTGCCATGGCGAAAATCCACGAATTACGGTTTGAACTGCTTGACCATCCGCCTTACTCACCAGATCTAGCCCCAAGCGACTTCTTTTTGTTCCCTCATCTAAAAATTGCACTCGGAGGACAGAGATTTTCGTGAAGAGGCAATTACCTTCGTGAACAATTATTTTGCAGAGAAAAACGCCGAGTACTATTTGGACGGTACAGAGATGGAAGCATCGCTGGGAGAAATGTGTAGAGTTACAAGGAGACTATGTTGAAAAATAAAAAAAATTCTGAAAAAATGTCTTGTATCTTTGTTAGGTCGGAAATTTTTCAGACCACCCTCGTAAAATAGCTAAATACATAACAGAAAAATGTCGTCGTTTAAAATTTATTAAGAATTATTTAGGTTTCTAGGCTAATAAGCATTAATTTCTCTTTCCATTCCAAGCCGCTAGTTAAAAATACGGCATTTTAAAAATAAAATCTTCAACTAAACGTCATAGTTCAAAAAATAAATAAAACTCAAGCGATTCCAAGACGTAGTCAAGTTTTAATGTCGTACAACCAATAAAGAGGCTCGTAAGATTGCAGTTAACGGATAATTTATGGGAAAAATTCCTGGTGTTTTTATTACTTTTTGATTAATTGTTTAATACTAATTTGTATTTTGCGTGCACCCAATTGCATGCAAACCGTGTTTAAACATTATTTCTCCAGACAATTAGCCTGGGATGAATTTGTCACTTTCGGGTGATAAGGGACGAATTAAAATCTCGGCTGTTATTATTACAGCACTATTAAACAAGTCACTGTAGAAGGAACAGTACTTGACAGTATAATTTATACTTAAGCGATAATTGGAAATGTCTAGAATGCTATCAATTATCTTTTTGTTAAACTTTAATCAACTCATTTCAACGCAAGTATTACCTGCTGTAGAATTTAGATTGAATTCAGTCTGAGATGAACAAATTTCGAATATAAATTGAATTTTAAAGAAAATATATAAAATAATACTTCTTTCATTCAAAATTATTAGAAATATTTTTTTGGTGCACATTGCATCCTAAATAAGCTGTGGAGTGTGAATTATTGCATCCATTTTATTAATTCAATTTTAAACTAATACCTTTCATAGGAACTGCTAGTTGTTCTTTCGTTAAAATTCAAAAGTATTCCATCTTCAAGGTAGATTTAGCACTTATTGTTCTTTCATAATATGTAACTGTTGAGGTTTTTGCTTGTTGCTTCTCGTTCTTCCAGTGGGCTCTATTCAGTTACGTTATTAGTGTTGTTTTCTTTTCTCCACTATAATATGTCCATGCCATATAATTTTCATCAATTTAATAATTTTTATATATTTTCTTTTCCTAGTTTCTCTTCTATTTCATAATTCAATAACTTCTGGTACTCGTCTTCACTTATGTTGTTGTTGGACGTAGTAATGTCGTAGATTCTTAATTTAGTCCGTTTACTTACTTTTTTTGTCTTTAAATACTTGTTTATCTTAATAAAATACCCTCCATCATTTGATTTAAATTTTGTTTGTTGTTATTTCTGTTACTCCTAAGTACATAATTGTTTCCATTTCTCTGAACGTGTAACTTCGACACAAGTATTGTATTTGACATTATTCTCTTTAATTTTTATTACATCGTATTCGAAGCTCTAGTAAAGAGTAGAATAGACAAAGAATCTTTCTATCTTCTTTTTTACTGGAATCTTTTCTATTGTTTCTTGTGTATCTGCATTAAATTTTTCCATAAGAATATTTATTAACCCCTCATTAATTCTCCAATTTCTTTCCTTTGGTGTCTTGATACGCCAGCTCGAAATCTATAACTTTTACTTTAAGTTAACAGAAATCAAGTCTAAAAATGTTCTTAATCTCTCTTGAGGTCATATAATGTCCACCAACATATAACAGTATGAAACAGCATAATAATAAATATTTAGACAATTATTAATTAATATGATGGTATATAACATATTTATTAGTTATACCTTTTAATGTCAAGTAAACGCTAATATTAAAAATGTATAATTATTTAAAAAAACTTATACTTTACTTGCAATTTGTAATATGGAATAAAAAAAAATCTTCATCCTTAATATTAGTTTCATAAGATTCACTTATTCAAATTTTCATTTTTAGGTGATTATAAAACTTGAATTTGCGAATTATGTTCGAATATTGTCGTTAGCATGGAAGAAAATACTTATCTATTTTTTGTGTGAAATGAAAAAAAATATGATAAGCCTTTTTCAATATTCTGCGGATCTTCAAAGTTGGTTTAAATTTAAATCTGAATCACCAGGCACATCAACTGAAAGGGTAATGAACGTATACGAGGTCTGTTCAGAAAATAACCTAACAATCTTTTTTTAAACTTTATTATTAATTTTATACATTATTGGTCTTTGTCTGCTTCTAAGTACTCCCCTCCCCTATTCACACACTTTTCCCAGCGGTGTTTCCATTTCGCGAAGCAGTCCTGAATAGCTTTATTTCAAAGCTTCAAAGTCTGTGACGAATTTGCTTGATGTCATCAATACTCTGAAAATCGTTGCAAGACGCCTTGATAGACACACGGTTCACTATTTCACCTTGAGGCAAGAATTTAAAATGCACAATTCCATTAAAATCGAAAAAACAGTGAGCATCACTTGACATTGAATCGAGACTGACGTGCTCTCTTAGGGCGTGGAACAAGGAACAAATTTTGCTACAACTCGATGCATGTTCAATTTTTCAGTCAAAATTCCATGGTATGACCCAGTTGAGATGCTAACCTCTTCTGCAATTTCTGTGACAGTCAATCGGCGATTTGCACGCACCAGATCTTTGACTTTCTGAAGGTTGAAGTCAAAGGCCTTCCTCGTCGAAAATCATCTTTAATTGACTGACGAACACTTTTAAATCCTGAAAACCATTCGTAACATTGCGTTTGACCTATAGTAGGATCATATTCGATGCAAAGTAATAATTCAATGCCTGTCAAGGGATCCAGTGCAATACGGTTTTAAGGCGTTTAGAAATTGAATAATTTCTTTATGCATTATGAAGGGATGAAGCGATCAGTTTACGTCTGGTACCCTCGTTCCTACAAAAATCCTTTTGTTCTCATAAACTATTTATTTTAAATGTAATTTATTATAAATCCAATTTGTTTTTTAAATTTTACCTCTGTGCGCGCCACTATTGTTTACTTGTTTTTTGGAGGTTGTCTCTGATTTACGACCAAGCTCGCCAGGTTAGTATTTGACGTATAACCGACTACTTCGTACGCTCGATGCACCTGGCCGACTACAGCTAGTACCAGAACACAGTGCGTATGCAACGGTATTTCAGATTTTACATTCAATTTTATTTCAAAGCATCGTATCCGTAAGCTTTTTCCAAAAGTTGAAACATTTCCGTGAAAGTTTTCCCAGCCACACAAAATTTCATGTTGCATCGTTGTTCCAGAAAATCTCACATTACAAAAAATCGTCACTGACACTTAAACATATTACACTCAAATAACAATATCACGAAAATTAAATATAATATATCAACAATGCAACATGTGGTTACACAGAAGGTTATACGCAACACAGTGCTGCCATCATATCACTAAATATCTCGTAACTCAAACAGTTCGGTTATTTTCTGAACAGATCTCGTCGATTTTAGATTAAAGGGGGGCATTATTTGCTGGTATTTTTTACTCCGCCACTTTCACCCCCAAGCAAGGGTAGGCATCACCCTAGAATATTTTAATGGCATTGGGGGTTGAGTAATATTTCTTTTGAAAACTCTTACAATTATCTTTACAACAGACTTTAAATTTTGTAACTCCCCCAATACTTCGAAAAAAAATTACATTTTAAAATTTAAATTATGTTTAGTTGCTTACTTACTACTTAGTTGTTCAAACTGATGACCGCCCGCTTCCATACAAGAATAAAGATTTTGTTCGAAACGTTCGCGCACTTCCGGAGTGATTTGACGGCATTCGTCGACGATTCTTTGACGCAAATCTTCCAGCTGTGTTTTATAGATTTTACTGTTTAGGTATCCCTACAGAAAGAAATCAAGGGGCGATAAATCCGTTGATCGTGGATGCCACTCAATGCTGCCTCTTCTTCCAATCCAATTTTGTAGAAAACATTGGTCCAAATACTGACGGACAATTAACGCATAATGCGGAGCACCGTCCTGTTGAAAAATCAAATGATGTTCATCATACTCTTCCAGTAATTGCAAATACATTTGGCCAGTCAAATTACCAGGTAGAAAAAAGGACCCACCAGCCGGTCACCGAAAATTCCAGCCCATACAATTTTTCCGGTTGCTATGTATGCACCTCGTGAAAAACTCTTGGGTTTGAATCGGACCAATAGCGACAATTGTGCCTATTTACCGTCCCGTTCAAGAAAAAACTGCATTCATCAGAAAAAAAGATGTTAAAAAGGAACTGTGGATCGTTCCCTGCTCGCTCACCCATTATTTCGCAAAATTGTAAACGGCGGTCATAATTATTCTCATGAAGTTCCTGGACTAAATGTATTTTGTATGGATGGAATTTATTCTTCTTCAAAATGGTTTGTATGCTAGTTCGATTGATCCCAGACACAGATGCCAGCTGCCTCGTACGTAATGTAGGATCAAGATAAACTTGTCCCAAAACTGCAACTTCACTAGCTTCATTAACTATAGGTTTTTCAATTTTTCGTTTTTTATTGGCTACGTTCCCTGTCTCTTGAAATTTTTTTACTAACTCTAGAACATATTTCCTCCTGACATGTCGATCTTGATGTTGTTCATTAAATAGCTGAGCTGTTCTATTCGCACATTTATTGTTCATAAAGTAAAGCGAAATGATATCTACCCTTTCCGCAATGGAATAAACCATAGTGTTTAATTTTCAAAAACACAATTAAATAAACTACCAACCAACGCTACCAAATAATTTGGAATCCACTAATTTTACGTTCATTGTGTGTATAGCATTCATTTCTGTTTTTTTTACAATTGTGTTTTTTTTTACGAACGTGATAACAAATCGCCAAAAACCAATGTAACGCAAGAAATACTAAATGTGTACTATACATTGGCGTACTTAACTCGAATGACTGACATTTTTACCGTTACTAATTAATTGTTGGTACATAAGTTTTAACTTTAAAATCAAAATTCTTAATAAGTATTGGGCGAAATTATAAAATTTAAAAAGAAATATTACTCAACCCCCAATGCCTTGCTTGGGGGTGAAAGTAGCGGAGTCAAAAATACCAGCAAATAATGTCCCCCTTTAATCTAAAATCGACGGGACTGAGCGTTTTTCCACAATCTTGACGCAGTAAATTATACAAAAAGCTACTCAATTTGGTTATATGCTATAATATTCATGTAATTAAAAGGTCAACATCATATCTTACTCATTAAATAAATACCATAAACAAATACCATCGTATTTAACAAGTAATGTCAATTTAAATAACCAGAAATCGAAGAGTTTAATAATAATAATTTCGGGAAAGCTAAACAATACCTTAGATGTTCATCTTAAACGCTGACTGGTCTTAAGTAACTACATAATTTTAGTAACATATATACGGTACAGTGAATTTTATGCCCACACAATTGTACACATGAAATAAGTATTTTGTTGGTTATGCTCAGAGAGGGGCAGGTATTATTTATATTTATTATATTTGAATAGTTTTAGTAGCAAATTCCATCGCAAATCTTGTGCAGACGCCTATAATTACACTAATGACAATTGAATTTGAAATAATAAAAATGTTTTTTTTACACAGGAAAATTTAGTCTTTAGAAATGTAATAAAATATACACCTCTAATATTTGTATTCACGTATTAAACACCTAAGAATTATAGCTCGTTACAGAAAACCTATTTTATTATGGTACAAAACTGCATTTCAAATGATGCAACGGTCTTTGATTTTGGACATTAGATATTACTGAAACATTTAGATGAGGAAGGATTCTAGGAAAAATATACTAGGGAGTCAATTTCCATTTAATACGAAATTATTAAAAATTTGATCGGTCACACCATATTTGAATTGTATTTTGAAAAAACTTCTATATATTTTTTGCTGTATATTGTGCATAACATATAGCTATAGAAAAAAACAAATTCGTATAATCGGAGAGAAACAGAAACGTATTATAAAATTGTGCTTTTGTTATTTCTTGAAGAACATACACATTTAACTGAAAATATAGGTACTACACATATTCTACAGCCATAAAATACATTTATAAAAAAATATTTAAGTGAGTATTCAAATTAATTCTCTATTGCATTAAGAAATTAATCGGTCTCACTCCAAATCCAAAGAGGTGCAAGGGATAGAGGGAACAAAGACTGTAATTTATTTGCGCAAAGGCTGCTGCTTTCTCCAAATGAGTGACTTTAGAGGGGAAATTATTCAACAACAAAATAGCTTAATGATGGTGGGTGAGAGAAGTAGTAAATTGACGGGATACACAGTAGAACATACCTTATAGAAAAGTAATAGTATACCATACAAAAACACAACACAGTTCGCACAATTATTCACACAATGTGTGCCTGACCCCATTTTAGGAACAATCGGATGAATTTTCAATGCAATGGTTTTTTCCTGTACCTCTTCTTTATTTATGTACAAAATAATATCGGAAACTTTGTGGCGACAATCAAATAAATAAACACTAGTAATCTATATTATGCTAGTAAGCGGCAACACGCGTTGTAGTAGCAGATATAAGCTAAATCTATGCCCATGCTGTGTGCCGCTCTATACTCACTATACACAATACTACTGACTGCCACAAAAGCAGGTGCCATACACTGGGTCAAGCAAAGCGTCAAACTCACTCACACACGCACAATAGACAATGAAATGTAGGACCAACGTCTCTCAGCAAAAAACTTGGATTGTTCATCGGTACGCCAGGAAGGCAGGACAGGCATTAAGGTGCCGTTAGATATGCATCGAATAAACCAATCGATGCGAAGCTTCAGATCAGAGGCAGACATGTAGACAATGAAATACACGGCCAACGTCTCTTAGCAAAAATCCTGGATTGTTCTCCGGCACGCTATGCTAACAGGGTGCAGTCAGATATGTATCGAATAAATTGATCGATGCGAAGCTTCAGATCAGAAGCAAACATGTACATGTTATTGTACAATGATGCAGATAATGAGATTGTTAAAATGTAAAGTAGCTTCGCCGCCATTAGTAAAAAATTTATTAAAAACTTGGACTATTTTAGATACGCGCCTAATGAGTTAGAAATTATTATTTTGTTAGCTTTTACTGGTACTTATTATTACGTACTATACCTATATATTTTGTGGTAAGTTCCATGTCAAGCGTTTAGTGTAGTGTTTTTGTTTTATACTATTATGCAAATACTTATGTATTCTTATACTGTGCAATGCAAGAAAGCACTGGTTATCACTTTTTGTTTGAATAAATTTATGTAAAAGAGGACCTGGCCTACAGCCAACCCTGTACCACATTGCAGCCCTGTCCTAACATATCCGATCTCTGCACTTCATCACTACATTTTGTTGTATTTAGCCATGTGTCTATTTTTTTTCACTGCTAGGTTTACCTGACTGCAAATAATTTTAAACGTGTTCTTCTATAACTATAATGTATAATACATACATAATTTCTGTGTAATGTTCTTATCTCTTGTATTAGTTATTATCATAATATCTCTGATGAAGTTTTGAAATCAATTTAAATTTGGCAGAGATAGGTAATCACACTGGCAAAAAATTCATCAAAAAAATAGTACCCTAGCGTAGCTAAGTTTGACATTTTATTTATTGTGATGTATAGATATGGGCTATGACTTTTATTGCTTAAAAAATTAAGTCCTGGTAAACGCAAAATTGCGAGATAACGGATATTAATCGCGACTATATGAAAATGATGTTGTAAATTACTTTTTAATACGGGCGCATGTTCACACTTAGTTTCCATTAGAGGGAAATTAAGTAATTAACTGTAGCGGCAAATTAATCTGCGAAATTGAGTGTGCACTTTGGTGTTTAGAGGCAATGCTGCAGCTCTAAATTTCGCAAGATTTATACTGATGACCAATCGAAAACAGATTTAAATCAATCATTGCACCGGTTCCAATTCCGGAAAAAGAGGGAAATTAACAAAAATATTCCGTCGGCGAAGAGAATTAAATTATCTGCAAAATACGACGGAGGATAAAATCCATTTCCATTATACATCAAAAAATAAAAAAAACTCCTAATTTAATTTTATTTTCTGTACATTTATCCTGTTCCTTACTTCACCTAAACCCAAAGTTAATATTTAGGAAACTGGAGGAATATATCACTCGACTTTAAAAAGTAAGGACGTTATTGTCTCACGACAGCGTCGTACAAGGTGTTATGCTACCTGCTTTCGCTACGTATATTAAAAATAACCACCGTTGTTTGAAATTAATATAGCCTTTTTTATACGTACAGCTGAGCATAATCACACTAGTATGCCTATCATAATGGTCATATTATTGTCCGTTTTGACACATGAAGTTTCGACAGTTCCGAGATAGCAATCATTCGTGAACTGATGTATACACTATTGATGAATTTAAAAATATATTCCCTTAGAACTCATGCGAATTTGAACACCTTAACTTACGTAAACTCATCAATCACTACATGCAATATCGCGTCCTTGTAAAAACGTATACCCTTAAATTTGCAATAGGCCACCTGTGCAAATCTTAGCGACGCACTTCATACAGTAAGTGACTTCGACTAAGTGGCGCTATTTCACACAAAAAGTGTTTCTATTTAGGTATTTACGCGATTTAAAGGAATGTCTATTTCTTGAAAGTTAAAGGTGCTAAAGAAAATTTTATTTAATTGAACCTCATTGAAATTGTTTGTATCTGAAAAAAAGAAAGAGGCAATTTTGTGTTTATAAAATGCTATTTGATCCCTTTTATCAAACTAAAGTGGCCAGTTTGTCCATATTAGCGCTAGCGTCCTCCTTTGTCCTACTTTTGCACAACAAAGTTCTCCTTCCCAAAAATTTAAAAGTCTCTTTAGAAAGTTTGTTGACATTTAGATTTAACTAGCAAAAAATAAATAAAATACACTGTACAGGGTGATTCACTATATTTTGACCCTCTCTTTAACTTTTTGTTTTAAGAGTTGTAAAATACAAAAGCTACACGATTTTTTATGAATTTTTCGAAAATGACGCTTGAAAAACAAATGAAGTTCCAACAAAATGGCCGTGGATTTTGTAAATTTAAATGGAACACCCTGTATATTTTTACATATTTGGATAGAACGTTCCCTGTCGAGCATAGTCATATGGGGTTTGTTGGGTCGATCTCTAACAATAAGCGAGATACTATTAAAAAAAGGAAAGAATGTTTTTTATTGAGAAAATAATAATAAAAACATACTTAATTTTTTATTCTGAGAAATTTTTCTTAATGTTTACGCACTTTAATGGTGGAAAGGATCGGATTTTCCACAATTTTGAAGAAGAAAATTGAAATATTATTAGGAATTAAAATAGAGTATGGAGAAGATCTTTACTCTATTTGAATTCCTAATAATATTTCTACTTCTGTGTAACCTATTTTAATTAAATCATAATACAAACTGTCAATCAATAACAATGTTATAATGACATTGCCTGTCACTGTCACGACCTACCATATAACATTGTCCATGAGTAATTAGGCCTCTCACGGCCTAATTAGTGAGATTTAGTTAGAATACCTATACCATTTTGGACCATATCAATGTCCGACATGTCAAAATATATTACAATTAAATCTGTAAATCCTTACGTTGAAAAAAAGGCAGAAGTGCCTGAAAGAGGTATAACAATAACAAGATATTTTATTTTCTGAATAAAAAACATTATTTCCTTTTTTTAATAGTATATCGCTTATTGTTAGAATAAGATCCACTTCTTATTTGTGGAAGGGCGAAATGGGCGTTGACTATTAGACGCCTTCATTATAGCCATCCTTGTCTATCACATGGATTTCTATGGCTTACTTGATCGTTCTCACGTAACTTCTGATAGACCATCGGTACTTTCCTACACTGTATATAGCTTAAAACTTACACATCATATTCCCAGTATAATATAATAACAAATAGAAAACTCTTAAGTACTAAATAATTATAAATACAATTCTTGCAATACTATAATTTACAATTTTCAGAGAATAACCAAAAAAACCAAAGATAACGAAAGCCAAACTTCAAATACGTGCAAAATCCAAACTGCATTACCAATCAACCCAAAATGACAGGGTTAGCATTCTCTGCGCCATCTTTTATTTTAGAAGCTAACTAACGTGTGACGCCATAACAGTTTCGTTATTCATATGTTATATTTCCTTCTATGTTAATATTAAGTTTTCTATGGTTCTGTGTGCGGATATATGCAAAAATTACAAGGGAAAAGCTAAACGGCAAACGCCCAAATTATTCAAAAATTTCTGCATTGTACGAATCTATTCATTTTCTTCTAAATAATTTTTTAATATCAGTAAATATTATTTCTGAAATATTTTCTATTCCAAACTAGAAACGTTTTTAAATTTTAGCTTATTCGTGATAGCAATATAATCTATCTACATGTACATAGGTATAAATGTTTATTTATAACTATTGAACGGTTATATATTTCGTAGAATGTAGTAATTAAATAAGGATGTAGAGATTCAGTAGGTAAATCAATTATATTCTATTTTACAAAATATGCACTCTTCTGCATAAATAAATATTTACTTAAAATTATTACCAACAACCCATTCATAATTTTTTTAATGTTGATACTCGAATTATAAAATGAATTCATAATTAAATTAATTTTACCTACATAATGTTAATAACATAAATTACTCAATTTAATTCTCCTAATCGCTTATTCATCCATTAATATAAATCAACTTCATGGAATAATTTATGTTTATATAATAAATGAAACCTGTAGCAGAGATTGTAAACCAGCTTACAGATGTAGTAACTTAACACCTACTAAATCTTTCAACACATGTTTTCTGACCTTGAAATTCCGACATTGTAAAATTTTAAATATTTTACTAACCTGTGATTTTCACTGCAATAATCTAGTTTAAACTAAAACATGCAAATTACGTGGAAATCCTTTTCTATCAAAATTAAGAACAGTTAAAAATTCTTTTAAATTTAATTTTTCATGAACGGCTACTTTGATGATATATATTTTCACTTGCAGGTCATTTCTCGGTGATCTAAAGTAACATTTTTATTGAAATTGTAAATTTCAGCATATACAGGATACTAAAGGAAATATTATTTCTTCCCTGAAATTTTCCGGACGATTTGTATTTTTTATAGAAGGTGGGCCATTAGTGTGAGAAAGTAAAATAACTCCCTTGTTATTCATAATACAGAAAAAAAGCTTTCATAAAAGTTATACAGAATCAAAATACCTAAAGGACAAAATTAATTTGAACTACACAGGGTGCTGAGTAAAAACGGGACAGCGAAATATTAAATTTTTTAATTTTCGGTCGCACGAAGTGACTTTACAAAGACTGTCACACTGTGTCAACTTGTCAGTTCACAATATATCATTAAATTTTGAGTTAATTTTATTAGTTAATATTTATTTGTGGTATTTAATAAAATAATAAAAATTAAGTTTTTTCAGAATTGTTGCTATATCTTAAAAACTAACAATTTTAGATATAGAACATCCTTAATAAAAGTTGAAGTGGACTGATATGTGAATAAAATAGAACAATAAAATACAGGAAAAATTTTAGAAAATCAAGTTTGAACTTTCTTAAAATGATCGTATAAAAATGCCATGTATAAAATATCGAAATTAGCTAATATAGGAGCCTTTGCCTAACACTCGCCTATAACTCTGTCAAATATTTTTGCTCCAAATAGGTATTAGTAGTTGAAAGTTAAAACAACTTCTTTGAGGTAGTTTTTTCCAAAATTCGAAGAATTTTCTACATAACTTGGCAACCCTGCACTAAAATGTTAAACTGTCTATATTGCCTTGTATAGAATTTTCTCAGAAATCCACAAGTTTATGAATATACAGGGTGTTCCATTTAAAAAATGTAATATTTCGCGTGTCCCGTTTTTACTCATTACCCTGTGTGGTTCAAATTAATTTTGTCCTTTAGATTTTTTGATTCTGTACAACTTTTATATAAACTTTTTTTTCTGTATTATGAATAACAAGGGAGTTGTTTTACTGTATCACACTAATAGCCCACCCTGTATATATATACAGGTGATATCATTAGTTCTATTATTACAGATCTAGCGATACTGAAAACCTGGTCTAAAAAATGTGACGAAGGAAAAATATGGGTCTAGTTTCAAGCATGAAGAAGAAATGATGATTCAAGCATGATTAGAAGAAATTACTTCTTTATTTCTATTACTGATTTTTCTTCGAGCAACTGTATATTAAAAATTAATATCCATTGGATGTACATGCTCGTGTAGATGAAAGTTGAAGGCATGATATGTTTGTTAAATTTAAAAAATACATATACACAAAAATAAAGAAAACGCCCAAAAAATAGTTAGCACAGTACCTTAAATACTCGATTTTTATTTTATTTATGGGCTGTGCTTTTATTTCATCGAAGGAGCTGTAAATAATTAGTTTTAAAAATGAATTTTTTTAGATCATCGTACTACCGTAACAAGGAAATTGTAACCCATTTTACATTGTTACAAACTGTGGGTAACTCTGTTGCCTAACAGTGTTCACTAAAAACCATTATTTGCGTCTTAATACTGTTCACTTACATATTTAAATTTCAAATCTGTAGGTGGAAATTTCTTAACCTTTCTACAATTTTTGTTCAGCGCGTGAACAGGATAATGCAGTTGTGGCACGGTGATATAATGGAACTAATTAAATTACATGAAAAGTACGAGTACCTAAGAAATACTAGAGTAAGAGAATATTTAAGTGCAACGAAGAGATAATAATTATAACAATTGGAATGACATGAGTGAATTTGAAACTAAGCGTTGAGGAAGTAGATAAAAATAAAAGTCTACAGCCGGCATAGTATAGAGAAAAAGAAACATATTGATTCAAAAACATCAACCAATTAGATTACTACACCGTAAAAAACTGAATAATTTTTTTGTTAAAACGAGTACACATTCAACTATTTTAAAATAATAACAAATTCGGCGTGTAATGTTTAATGTATTGTTAGTTAAACAAATATCATTTGGGTAACATTAAATAACTATACACTATTCCGAGTTATATCACCTATACATTTCATTGGGCTTTTCACTGAATGCATATAATTTAAATCAATACTGAGTAAATAATAACTGAAATTAATAAAATTCTATTAATTTTGAGTAAATCGAAGTGCCTGTATGTCCCACAATAGAGGGTCCCACACAAACGATTTCAGTTGCGACGAAATATTTGTACAATCACCACTGAGGATGCCAGCAGCTATTACATTTGGTAAATGCTGTCTATGTTTTTCAGTTCCACAACATTTTTAGGTTTAGCTGGTTCTTCTGCCTTTACCTTAAATTTTTATTTTATTTTCAATAGTCCTTAATAATACTATTAGATGTCATGCACTAAATCCAAGAGGTTTTCATGATTTAAAAAATATCTTCTACAAAAACAAAATCCATGTCGCATTACATACAACATACATTTTTAATTATTTTGTATATCGAAATAATCGTTTAATGATGTTACACCTCATTAAATTTGCAGTTATTTAAAAATTATAATCACACTTGGATGGCATGCTTAAAATTAGCAAAAAGAAAAAATAATATTACTGGAAGTGTACTGAACCTAACCTAGGTACCTTAATATTGTTATATCCCGGTATACATCTAATAGTAACTAAAATTAATTCTTGAGTGCAACTGGGTAGACTTACTTGTTGTATGTAATTTCTTTGTTAAACACTTAAATTTACTCAAAATTCAACATCATAATTTCATTCTTACTATGTCTATGAATGAAGTTATTTATTTAGCATAATTTAAGAAATTTTTTAGAATTAATGTATAGTACCGTAACACTTTTCGTGGCGTAAAATTAAACTTTTAACAAAATAGAATAAATGAAAAAGCCATTTTACTTTATTCTTTAAACCAATTAAAGTTTCACATCGGGATTAGTCCTTAAATTATTTATTATGAAATTTTCAGGATACAATTAGATTTTGAAAAAATTTTCTGTATCTTAAAAATAAGAGCTTATTTTCTTTGGTCATTGAAATATTCTCATTTGCTTTTTGAATGATTGTTTTAAAAAGTTACAAATTCTAAACGTCATTTCTAGAATAAAAACTAGCAACATTCTCTTCTGAATTTTTGAAATGTAATTTTTTGCTTTATTTACACTGAAATCTGGAATCTGGAATTGTGAGGAGGGTAGCTTAGAAGCTATAGCACTTAGGTCCCATTGGGCATTTTGTACCTAATCCCATTAGAAGATCAATCCATCTGAGCCGTTAATCAACCTATTAAAGGAAAAAAGTGGTGACGTTGCTCAAGGGGATCTCTCTAATATAGACCATAGAAGGCCAACGTTCTCCCAACATGGATTCTCTTATTGTGTGCATTCGCACAGCACATGTTGTACTGTCTCGTCTTCATAACCCCTACAAAGAGGTGTTTCACACTTCCTCATGTTGCCAAGGTTTTTCCTTAACCGACAGTGTCCAGTTTGAATACCTGTCACCAGACGAAGATACCTAGACATAGCCAGGTATTTTTTGGCTGCATCCTTGTTTGGGTATTCTAGGAACTGCTTAGAAAAAGGACACCGTTTCATAAATCGTTTGTGGTTGCTTTCTTTGATAATTTTAGCAGGTGCTGACAGTCGAAGCATACTAGAGGGACCGGGTCCGAAAATATTGAGGCCCGATGCATTCCCGGCTAGCTTGTCAGCTTCTTTATTGCCATTGTACCGCTTGTATCTCTTGATGCAGCATACAGATGAAAAGTGAAGCCACGACCAGTGCCTTGTAGCATTCCCGTACTGACCTAGTTATTATCTTGTGATTACGTAAGATCAGTAATGTTTGTCTACTGTCTGTGTAGGTTCTAATGGCCTACAAGCAATTTCTTTGGGGCTATGGTTATACCTGCTAATTCCGTTTGTACCACGATAGCACGCCCATCCATTGTCCACTGATATCGGATATGCAGGGATCTAGAATAAATTCCACATCCTGCACCTTCCTTCTTTTTTATTCATCTGTGAAGACGTTAATTACATCCTATTCGGCGGTCTCCTCCTGTCAGTGTCTACCTAAATCCAGTTTGAAACCAACGTTCTTGAGGCATGGTTGTCAAGACCACTTCTCTTAAATAGATATCCAGAGGTAGCAGCCACAGCAACTTCCATTGTTATGGTAGGTGTTGTTGGCATAACTCCAGGCAATCCTTTGTGCATGGCTCGGCTTTTGTTTTTAGCTGTCAAGCTCACATTGGTAGGCCACTTTTGGATTCATTCCCCAGGATTTACTAACGGTACTAACGGTCCTGCGGCACTGCTCATAGGACATGCACGCCTTTTTTACACTTGTCCTGCACAAGCTTAAAATATTGTTGTTGTAGTTATCTGCTCACATGCCAAAACTTATACAAGAGTAAGTCAATAGCGAACATAGTTACCTAACAATTTACGCATTGGTGTACACTCAGGATTATAGTTTTTGACATAGAACACTAAATTTCTACATTTAATTTTAATTCTGCAATTGTGATTTGCAACATTCACCTGAGGGTAAAAACGACTAAAATATATTACATTTTAATTACTATACAACTTTTCAATAAGTTTGTGTAAGTTCCGTTTTAGGTTTTACGTTCGTTTTATTCTCTTTTACATACACGCCTAATGAATACCCAAGTACGATCCTTGCATGTATTAGTACTAACCCCAGCACCCGCATACATATCAACTGCATGTTAAGTCCAGCCATTATATTTATTCGATGTTATTTCTGTTCCATTGCATACCATTCATTCCGTTAATTGATATTAATCCGCACCATAGCGGCCGATACAAAACCATAATTTATCCGAGTTAAATGTGGCCAATTACAGAATAAATAGCATTAACAAATTCATAATGCAATTCCAACGGCATTGCGTATAAATGACTATTATATGGAAGCGCTTGCAGGATACGGTAATACCGAATTTAAATAAAATATCCACCCGGCGTAATGATAGGGACCGATTGAAATAAATTTTATTTTTGTTTCATATAAATTCAGCAAATAATTATCTATAATGTTCACATATTTAATTCCGCAATTACAGTAAATTGTATAATTCAAAGATCAATTTGGGTTCAATTTTTTAAAATTGCGTATTTCAATTAATACAGTATTTTCAAATTCTAAACCAGTCGGTTTTAACTTTTTATAGCTAGAAATAGGCACTAAAATTGTAATCATGTATTAAGCTAATCAAAAGCAACAATTTTTATCCAATATTTTTTTTCGAAAACCCTGCAATTTTTACAATAATTTTTTTAATGTTAAATTTTCATTATCTACTACTGGAGTATAAAACAGAAAATAGAGAGTAATTAGCGCTAATCTGTAGTATTTAGGCTAGTAAACAATTGCAAGATGTTGACTGCTCATAAAAAACGTAGAATTTAGTTTCGTAAAATATATTAGTGTTCTATCTCGTCATCAAAATATAAATGGAAAAAAAAATGGACATTACAAGACATTATATTGCACTTTATGACGGGGAAGGGTACATAGAATGATAATATCGAACAACTATCTCGAAAGAAGTGACGCTAAGTTGAACGTATCGAACCGGGATTTTAGAGACAATTAAAGAAAGGGTCAAATTTTTATTTTCAGAAAGATTGATAGTTCATATAATAATCGCGTTAACAGCAGTAAAAGTTAACGTTAATGAACGGCCTGCACGTGGAAGGAGCGCCGGGCCCGCGCATGCGCGTGAACGCCGCTCTCGTCGCGCGCGAGATTTTTAACTTGAAACGTTTTAAATAGGATAAAAAATCTCGCGAGCGACTGATGGTGGCGGTAAAGCGCGTACGCGAGCCCGACGTTCCTACCGCGTGTAGGCCTTTCATTAGCGTTAACTTTTCTGTTGCTAGCGCGTTTATTACATGAACTATCAATGTAAAACTTTTTGCAAATAATAGTTTAACTCCCTCAACGAATATCAATAACAATATATTTTTAATTTAAAATAATATAAATTCGGATGGAGATGCCAAATTTCAAATTAGCTGAAGCACAAATTAACATAATTTAAAACAATAAAAAAAAAAGTCAAAACATTCATTATTCATGAGTAAAAATGCCTTTTCCAAAACAAAAAAACAACATAATTTTAATCAAATTTCAACATAACCCAAATGAAAATGTCGAGTTCAGAAAAAAAAACGTTTTAAAGGAAAATTCTGAACAGATTTAGTATCTTTATCAGAATGGTAATTTTTTAATATAAGTATATAATAAATCATTTATATTGGCAGAAATAATGACTAGAAACTTTTATATTCCAGAATAAAAAAAATCTGAAGTTTGCCGTTTCTTTTAATTTTTTTCGGGGGAAAACACCTAAGTCTACCTTATATAAAAATGACCTATCTACATCTTGAAATTATTAAAAATTACAAGTTTAAGTAATAACTTAAAAACCGGAGGTTATAAAAATATGTTTAGTGCTTCCAAATTCACAAGAAATTAAATAAAAAACGTAAGGCAATTTTCAGAAATAAAAAAATTATGCAACGTCCAAAAAGGCCATAAGCGTAAAATACTCTCTATCATATGGAAGGATCGAGACCTTATATGGAAAAAAATATGCTAAAAATTTATAAAAATATAGTACATTTACTATTTGTAACTTTATAAAGAAAATAAAGAAGAGATTAAATACAATTTGTATTACATTACCAAAAAATGTATTTGAAACTGCCATGTTTCGCAGCGCCACCTATTGAAAATTGCTCAAACTACTTTCTAAATCTTTACAGTAATGGTTCGAACAAAACCAATAAATTTGAGATCAATCGAGTCCATAAGTGATATGCAGACTAACATTGCATGATTTTTATACAGGGTGATTCATTAACAATGGGAAAATCGAAAGCTGAAAATACTACACGTGAAATGGTGACCATTGGCGCAAACATGCCTCATCCGAAAGTTGATAATTTCGGAAATACAGGGTGTTGAAAGTTAAAATTTTAAATCGTTTTTTTTGCGATTATTCTGAAAATATGTAGGTTAGGAACTTGAAAATTTGTGACTAAACTTTATTTTTTTAAGCGAAGAATAAGATGCGTTGCAATTTCAGCGTTGCTCATAGAGGGCGCCACTTACGACTAATTTTATCGAAAATTTAGTTAATAACTTTTTACTCTGTATGTGTAACATGCAACTTGATTCAAAACCTGAAAGAGCAATCATTTTTCCATTAATTATGTACTCTTGTTTCATTTCGGCATCTTGATCCGTTTTCGATAAAAATCGATTTAACGAACACTATGTTTTGAAATACGAGAAATTAAAAGCGAAACAAACTAAGTATTTCTTCATGTTATTACAACAATTAACAATAAAACTAATGAAATACGTAATAATGATTTAAAGTAATTGTTCGAAGAATCCACCGTTGACGCTGATACACTTTACACAACGTTTTCTGAGAGATCTTCGAGTTTGAAATTGGGGATGCGATATGGGGATGGAAGTTGGGATTGCGTTTGACTTCGTTGGCAGTGATTTGTATTTTTTGCCTCAACTCTTCATGCGAACCAATAGATTCTTTCTACACTATATCTTTCATTCGAGACCAAAAAGAAAAATCAAGAAGACTGAAGTCCGGACTTCTGGGTGGCCAAGCAAAAATTCTTCCACGGCTTGAAGAAGTACTTTATTCAAGAAGAGACATGTGGTCATGTACGACGAAGCTCTACCGCATTTTTCTCGGCCAGTGCGTGCATATTTAGATGCAGTTTTTCCAAATTGCTGGATTGACTATGTTAGCATTTTTGCTTGGCCACCCAGAAGTGTAGTATCTTCAGCTTTCGATTTTCCCATTGTTAATGAATCACCCTGTATACATTATATATAAATTTAATTGAATTTATTTAAATTTTGTGCAAAATATTTATTTTATTAAAAAACACACATTTAGGATGATTAGCAAATGGCGGGCAACCGTTCAGATTTCAATAGATCTTTTAAAAATCATATTACAACTTGAAAATCGATTTTTCGGCAAACTTTTTTATTTCTCATTAAATTTGAACATTTTTTGAACAAAAACTCTTGCTATCTGAAGATATTTTGGATAATCTATTCGATTTACCGATAGCTACTTTGAGAGCTTAAGGACAAAATTAATGCCTTCTGTAGTCTGTAGAAAAAGATTATCGACTTCCTTTTTTAATTTGTATGGCAATTTTTAGATTTTCGTATACCTATATGTACTATGTAAAAAGGTATTGTCATTTGCTTGGATAAACTTAACCGTTTTGGAGACAAACCTGTTTGACGATGAGGAATTTCTGTATTTGACACATCTTACATTACAAATACCTGAAAAGAACATTTGGTTATTTATAACACAAAACAAATGCGTAAAACCAATTATTATCTGACTGATATTACGCATTTGTTTATTTAAAACAAAGTGTATAGTCAGATTTAATTAAAATTCTTTAAATATGATAGTATAGCAAATGTTTCATTATCGGTGATATAATACCAAAGTAAAACGCTGTATTCCTATTTCAAATATGCACTCAAATATATTTATCGACATTCAGAAAATAAAAATAAAGTTTCTACGATCATTTCCGATAAAGTTGAACCGTAACGCGCAATAATAAATTTAAAACTTCTTAAAGTTCGATATATGGCTGCGACAATTTACTTTCAAAAACCAGATGATTTGAAGACACTTAAGGTATTTCACAAACGTCACTGCAATGCAGGTTCCATTTTAAGTACAATCCAACGCATGGCCCAATCTTGGCAGAAACTTTTGTCATTTTACATTTGTTTAAAGATCTTATGTGATAACACTGCCAGGAATGTACGTTACCAGAAAGATACATGCAGGAATGCCTAATACCTGTTCTACGTTTAGTTTTATAAATGGAAATTATATTTAGGCAGGGACATAAAAACGATTGCAAATAAGGAAACAGGTTCCTATATTTTAAAAGGTAACACAAATTTATATAGACGAACATTTCTAAACGAAAATAGTTTACAAAAATTATAAAGGTAAAAAAGTTCTGACAAGAAAAATGAAAGCGGTAGGTTATTTAACCCCTTATGAACAAGAGAAATACGGTATAAAGTATCAAGGTGGGTGATACTGTTTGTATCAAATTTGGTTTTCCTCAATTTAGTGGTTTTTGAGAAAAAATTAAATTAACAAATATATTAAAAACACACAGTTTTGATTGGATATAAAAATAAAATAATGAATTATCCATCATTGTACTCGTACTCTTTAGAAGAAGAGCACGCAATATCCCCTGCAATTTCATAAAGCACAAGTCACAAGAAAATTTTCCACCTGAGTAAATTTCATTTGTACAAGATTCCTGCCACTACTTTTCACAGTTAAATCCAATCTTCACTTGGAGTATCATAATATTGCTTCAAACATCCTGGTCAAAATATCATCATTTGCGATTATCCGATTTGTTTTTTTTTCTGGAATCCTCAGTTGCAACTTTTATAGAATTTATGTACTTTTCTGACGTTGATGAGAGATTTTCTTCCTACTGCTGGTCTTCTTCATTCAGAATCCTCCTTTTTACTACCTATCTCTTTTTTGATCGAGGTTTTTAGTCTGCTTGAAAACAGTCCTTAAATTACACAGGTCGACAAAATTTGACCGATCCTCTAACCCAGAAACCAGCATGTACTTTTTCGAAGGATTTTGGTGCGTTGAATTAGAATCCGAGGTCCAAATTTCTCAATTGGCTCTGGTTTTCGACATATCCTAACCTAAAAATGCCAAATTCGCGATTTTTTTTCATATTTGAGGTTGTTACTTGGATGGGTAAATCTTTTTGCTAAAACCATTAATGGGGTCTTAAAGTACTATATTTCCTCTTTTAAACACACTTGGATTTATCCCGACATCATTTTTCGTCTTGGAGAAATCGCATGTTGAAATTTACTAGTTTGACTTATTTCTCGATTTTTGAATATACTGACAACACAGCACCACTAACTTAAATTCCTTCTTGGAAGTAGGTGATGTTACATGTTTTTGGGGTCGCTGATCATAAATCTGAACTCCAAAATACTCTATCACGTCAAATTTTATCAATCTGGAAATACATTTACTTTACACGCAAAATAGACTAATACGCTTAAGCCCGAAAATCTTGTCGGAGTGTGTTATGTATTGGTTAAAATTACAGATCTCTGAGCCTTTTTTTTCAGATAAAACTGAACTAGATTTTAGGCAGGACAAACGTATGTGCAGAGTGTCTATTGCTCCTTGAATCCCTTGAAAACCTTGAAAACTCCTTGAATGGACTTAATCTACTTGAAATACTTAAAATCTTGAATCGAACTAATGATCCTTGAAAAATTTGTTCGCAATCATTTTATTTAATTACAATTTTTAATGAATTTAATTTTTTTTCTACTTATGTTATGTTGAATCCGAAAATTGCTAAAATTCGGATGCAACTGGTTTTAGAAGTTTTAGTCGACCATAACCACTTTGGTGAACTTATTGCTGAAGAAATTGAAAAGGACTTAAATTTATAGAAAATGACGCTGTAAAAAAAGAATTATTAAAGTTTGATGAGAAAAACATCAGCTAGATGAAATTTTTATGAAACTGTGTGCTGAGCAAAAAATATCTGCGAATTTTGTCGAATTTGTAAAACGAATATTAGTATTTTTTCATGGAAATGCTGCTGTAGAACGCAGTTTTTCTTTCAACAAAGAATTCCTAGTTGAGAATCTACAAGAACAAAGTCTTATATTTCAAAGATCTGTACATGATTTTATTATTGTTAATAATAACGGTGATGTAAAAAATATTAAAATAACTAAACCAATGATTGCTGCTTATAAATCCTCTTCTGCAAGCTTTACAAGACAAAAGAGAAAATGAAAGTGAAGAAAAAAAATGAAAAGAAAATTGGTTGAAGAAGCAGCAGATTTAAAATTGAGAAAAAAAGAATTAGAAATGATAATGAGTGAAAATCAGAAAAATGTAGTACAATATAACCAAAAAATTAAAGAGTTAGATAAACAATTAAAAAATGATTCTTATAGTTCTCAAAACCAATATAATTTTGTAACGATTATTGTAATAAAATTTTTATTTCAGATATTGTATTGTTATTTTTGTTTAATAAATATAATTAAATTCCTTCAATATAATATAATTTCAATGTATGTTGTAAGTGTAAAAATTATGATGATCAATTTTACTTAAATATCCCATATCATCACGTTTAAATTGTCAATTTTTCAGTCATATATTTTATCTTTAGAATTATAAAGTTTCACAATCTTATTCTATCTTAATGCGATACTTAATAATCGCTCATATGCGTTCGAGTTTAAATTATTAAAGAGAATCAGAGATGGTCAGATAGATGTTTAATTTTTTTATCTGTCGTGAACGCTTAGCGCACCTTCATCTTCTTCTCTAGTTAATAACTATATTTTGAGGAAAGAAAATGAAGAATTTCGAGTAAATTATCGTCGATTAGCTTTTACAAAGAGAAAGTGTTTACCCTAGAAAAATGTACCTCCTTGAAAATGAATTAAAATCAACCCTTGAACACCTTGGAAACTCCATGAATCCGAAAATAAAAATTTAGTAGACACTCTGTATGTGATAAAATAATTATATTGTCACTAGCATTATTATATTTATTAACAATTACGTACGACTCAAGTTCAATTTTTAGGAATTGAACAGGAAGGTACCTTTGCCTCTTCTTTTATTATTTGATAATTACTATACTTCCACCTTTTACAGTACATGTAGTATAGTTCTGGCTGATCGTGATCAACGTAATTGCAGATGGAGCAATGTCTTCACCTAAGAAGACATATGAATTATACAGACATTCCTGTCGCCGCAAATGAATTTACAGCCTTTTCAAATTAGCAATTTTATAATAAGCTTGTAAAAATGATCCACCTTCTTTTGACTACGTAATAACCTTCCTAGATTATTTACTAACCAATTGTTACAAGTTGGCACTAGGCAGTGTTAAGTAGTACAAAGAATCCTTTGTCGAAAGGCTCAAGTTTATGACTCGAATACGGTGACAGTGTCAACAGATGAATAAATTCTGACAGCAGTATTCGATTATATTTAAGGAACAGTGGAATATATGATCGTCAAAGAGCCGGAGAACAGACTCTTCCTAAGAACTGCTTTTAAATGCTGGATTCACTAAAAAAACAGATTTGCATTAATAAAGGTCAATATCAGTTTCAGGATGTCAGTTGGAGTGAGCATCTTTAAAGAGATTTTCTCATTTTTTTTTTTTTGGAAAGATTAGTGTTGGTTCTACATAAGTATTTTCCGCTTGTGTCAAGACAGTAAACTGCAGTAACCAACTGACCACCTTTGGCGCTAGCTAGCTTTCCCACTGTTCTTTTTCCTTTTTGGCAATTCATTAGGTACAGCACTTAAGCCAGCCTCAACCATATTAAACACTTAAGTCGAGAAAAAATTATGTTTTTAGTACAAGTGTTGGAAACTCAAACAGTTTTTCAAGTTATCGAATATCCATTATCCATCCATTCTTCTTCCCATGAAACATTTTTCGGGTTAGTGAAGAGTTAGTTTTTGTCACGCAAAAAAATTTCTAACCCAGTTGTCTCCTACGGCCTTTTTGTTACCATCATATGGGTGCCCGGCACCATTCAAAACTGCATATTCATATGCAAAATAGTCTTTTCTTATCATACCATAAAATCTCTGATCCAACCCTTTCAAATAGATGCCAATCGCGCTTCGATATCACTGGTGGAAATGCATTTGAATATTCCCAGCGACTTAACTACGGTGCCAGACTTCAGTCGTTTTCGTATAGTTGCCTCGTATAGTGGCTGCATAATAGAAGGACATCCTTTGAAGTATTTCAGTATATTTTTTTAAATGCAAATTTCATTAAACTTATGTTCTTATTTCAAACGTTTCAAAATGACTGAAATTATCATACTAACAAATTCATTATTTCTACTATCCAAATATAAAACTGCAAAAGCAATTATTTTTAAATTTCCTGATATACTTAATAAATAATTATTTATATGGATTTTTTCTCGTTCACTATAAAAAAAGTCTGGCGCATGTTAGCCAGTTGTCCCAGAATTAAGTTATAATAAATTCCCCAACATTGTTTGATTCTCCAATATTGCTTCATGAAAATTATTTATTTCCCTGTCCTCAATTACTCCTTTCACACTTATCTGAGAAGCACCCTGTATATTAGTTTCGTAAATTGGTGATAATGGCGAAAAGTAATTTTTTACTCGTTATTTGGAGAACTCCCAACTCCATCTGTAATAACTGCACTTAATAAGTCTGCTATCTATGAATTAATTCGTATTTAAACAGTGTAATGAAATTTATAAAAATGTAGCATTGTTTGTCATTTAATCAACATTTCATAATAACAAACCAAGAGAACTAACATAAAACAATATTTAAATATATTATTATTATATCACATGCACTTATTAATTGATTTAAGTTTCACGCATAACGGATAAAAAACATTTTTTTCTGACAACTAAAATATTTATTTCAATAAATCTATTTAAAAATACTGCTTTATTACAATACTAGCTGACCCGACAGATGTCCTGTTCAAATTTCAATAAATTTATTTGTGATAAACGCTCAGTTTTTTCCCGAATTTTCCAATTTTCCGGGAGTCTTCCAATTTTTCTTCCCCTAAAAGCCTTATTCGAACTATTATGAACATTTTAAAAAAAGTTTACCAAATTCCAATAGTTCTCAAATGATGCGTTTACCAACGAACAACATTTAATTTTTATTTATATAGATATATAATTCCTTATTTTTTTTACTAGCTTCCTTCTTGTTTGAATATGTATATCTTTTGAAATTAATAAAAAAAAATTAGTGCTAATTAAGGCTTTTCCAATAAACAAAAGTAAGTAATAAAATATTCTTTTCGTGACATAAATTTTTTAATTGTGCTCAACAAATTTAACTCATTTTAGCTGTTTTATTTTTCTTAGAACTATATTTTGTAATTTCGTTCAAATAAGTGTCTTATGAACAGCAAAGAAACCGACAAGTGGAAATATATGTATTATTTAACCGGTTCCAGTAAATTTGAGTTTTTCAAATGTTAGAACATTTTAATTATTACTGAAATTGTGATAACATCCAGTAATTTCTAAAATAATTTTAATATCGATTCAAGTAATAACGTGATATTGCATAGCTTCCTTCAATTGCCTTTTTAAAACGAAGCTTTTGAAGACACCTGAACTTTTTTTCTTCTTTGTAGGTATTTGGATATCTGTCGCCTGTGAAAAAAGAAATTAGTGAGATAAACCTTTGCGGCAAAAGGATCACTTATGGGTTATAAAATTAGTTTTGCCAAACCAAAAGTCTCACACACAAAAAGCAGACACTATATGATACGCATTTTAATAAGTTTTTAACGTTTCGAAAGCCAATCTGTTTCGTTTTGAATTGGAAATATCATATGTTTATTTTACAAATATTTAAAAAGTATTACAAACTGAACGTCAGTTTCAATTCTGAAAAGGAATGTATTGATTTGCGAAACGTCAGCAACTTATTGAAGTGTGTGAATATAGATATAAGGGTATTTTTATCTGTCGGCTTTTCTCAGTATGAGATTTTTGGGTATAAACAAGTTTCATGAAAATAACCCTTGATCCTTTTGGCGGAAGGATTTATTTAATTTTTTTTTTTTCAAGATCCCAAAATATCTAATACAAATAGAAAAAAACTAAAACTTTACCATAAATAAGTAACTTTAGAAAAGAACTTTTTTGTGATATGTAAAATTCGTTACAAACATTGAAGATGGAATGGTAAACAGGAGTATGATTTCATTTCGTGTATCAAAAGCCAAATATCTGTTGCAAACTAATATTGCCAGAACTCTTGCAATCAACCAAAAGAATTGATGTTCTTGTGTCAAGGAAATTTCCTCCAGTAAAAGAGAATTAAGTAAAACAATAATAGAATAAAAAAGTACTGCTTTAATTTCCGGTCCTGATGATTCGCTACAGCGGAAAAATACAGCCAATTTCCTGCTCTCATTTCCCTACCACACTTCTTTAAGCTAATAAAATTTGTTAACAATTCCTATTTTCTTAAAAATAGCAATTTATACAATAGGAGTTTGTTCGCTATGAAAAATTACTAGATTTTTATATTGAGTTAGTATGATATACTTCGCTAAGTCATTTGTAACTATAAATCACTGTTATTTAATATCTTGTATGTTTTCTTTCTATCTGATTTCTGCGTATCTTAAATAGGAAAGCAAGTTAAGTTATTCCTAATACAATATTTAAATATGAAATTTTCTTTAATAGAATATGTGCACTGAAAGAAATGCGTTTTATTCTTTATTCTATATGTGACAGTTAAACAGGTGAATATTGGATATAAAACGCGTATTGCTAGCACAGTTGTATAGTGACTATAAACCTTATTCTTTATTAAATTATTGTATAACTAGTATACAACGTTTTTTATACCCTTTACGAAATAATAGCAATAACTGTTATTCCATATCGTTATTAGAACATCAGTACTGGTTATAAGTTTTATAATAATACATTTATTAAACTGTTGTATACTCTGTATGAGTTAAAAACATATGACATTAAGTTTTCAGAAATTTTATTTAATAACTGTAATTACAAGCTAAGGTTCTAATGTAAAGTTACATAAAACATACTTTTAAGCATTAAAAATGATGACAAATCGCTCCCAAAACTGTCCAGTTTATTTTCTTAGCAACGACGCACCCGTATTTTCTTGTATTACATGAAAATTTGCACTATAACTCTTCCACCTTAACAATGAAGCATCCCCTGAAAGGTTGAGCTTCTTTCCATCTAATTTTATTTCCTCTGGTTGATTGACTTTATACCCATGCTCTTGTTTGTCACCGTTATCCTTCTGTTCCTCCATCTTATGTAAAACTTAACATCAGCGATTTCTAATAGGACCTACAAAATAATAATTTTTAAGATTTACATTTGAAAAAACAAAACAATTTCAAGCCATAAAACAGTTAGATACTTACATAATAATTTTCCATTTCACACAACGCGATATGATCATGTATCCCACAAAACATGTGCACATACTGTCCATTTTCATGAAACTAGACGTGTAATAGTCGTAAGTCGATGCACAGCGGACTGTCGGAAATTTTACGATCATAACCGATTTATGCACCGAGAGGTGACGATCACTTAACCATTATAAGACGCGTTTTTACACGTTAAAAACGGAAACATATTCGGTATAAGAACGAATAATTCTGTTAATATAATTGTTATATACAAATTCGGATGCTGGTCTTTATACAACAAATCTTCCCTACTATACAATTGGAACATAAAGTCTATAACATCTAATAATGTATAAGTAATTCATTATAATCTTTATTTCATATATGCATAAGGTGTATTAAGCACCTTCCAGTTAAATTCATTGAATAAGGAGTATGGAGATGATTGATTTTTTTTAATAAAAGTTGTATATTGGTTATAAAAGTTTTAATATGCGCTATACACATTATTCTAGATAAACCTAATAAGCCCATTTCTTTCAGTGTGGAAATAACCTGCATCTGAAATTTGAAGCATTTTATTGACTTAGATTTGAAGAAACTACGAATAATCAGTAACCAAGAAAGAAATATACAAGATGTTTCATTTGAAGTTAATTAATGTGCAACTCTTATAAAATACTACATAGATACATATAGATATATCTAAAGAATAAGTTGGATTTTGACTTATTTAAAACATTTTGCATGGGTGTTAAGGTTCGCGTATTCTAAATAAGAAGATACCTCAATTGTTGTCACACAAAGATATAGAAGTTCCTCCCAGGAAATGGAGATAGCGTAAATTGCAAATATTTAAGGAATATCAGAATGATAGTAAATAACAAGTGGCCGAAACTGAATTAAAGTCATGCGTTTGGCACCATCCTAAATTATTTATTATTAGAAAAGAAAGGTCTAAAATCTAGGCATTCATTTTAATTATTCAATTGCTGTGTTTTTATCTTTTGTAGTGAAAGTGGTTATTCTTTATTATCACAAGTATATTAGCCTCAGTCGGAACAACAGAACAACAGAAAGTTGCTTCAAATCAGAAAAATCCATAAGAAATAAGTGGTTCGGTGATATATTTTAATTATTATAACGCAATGACTTGAATGTAAAAAATATAAGTGAGGTATTTAGGTATAATTTAATTAAAAACGCATAATTTTATTGTATAAAATATGATTTTGTTAAATGTCACTATTTAAATTACGAGCCAGGTTATTTTGCAAATTTTTAGCACCGAACCACTTATTTCTTATGGATTTTTCTGATTTGAAGCAACTATCTGTGAACCACACAAATCTAAGATGGAAAAGTAAACGTGGTTTTATTTTAAAACCAGCAGGGTAAATCTCAGGGTAATTTTTGAAAATTTTCCTTATTCTATATTCAAACGCCATTATCTCGAAAACGATTAAAGATAGGTATAGAAAGATAGGTATAGGTTATGTTACATAAAAAATGATCAGAATTCCATGGAGAATTGAATAAAAATACAAAAAAGTGAGATTTCCATTTAAAAAAGTTGGCCTTAATTTCATAACTTTGTTTTGGGCCACCCTGCATAAATGAAAATTGCTTCAGAAAGTGCGCAACTAAAAATATAATTCGACGAGTCCGAGCGATTTTTCAAATAACGAACATCTGATTTTTAAATAAATATATTCCATACTTTTGCCGCTCACTGTATGGGTAACTTTAATAGAAAAAAAATCATCTTTACATAAAAAACAAATGATAATAGGCGCTTAATCTTTAGATTACTTTATATTAAACAAACGTATTATGATTTCATTAAAAACGAATATTCAAACTGAATTGACTATGAGGTCTATTTTAATCGTGTTACATTTTGTTTAAATGTAATAATTTTTTCATCTAGTACGCATAATACCAACTATTACAATTGCAGCTTCATGCTTTTATATGAATAACAATACAACAAAATATTGCTTATTGTCCCCAAAGCTAATTTAAGAAATATCGAAATAAATACAATTCGATAGCAATACCTATTGACAACAGTCTCAACATTGTAGGTATATATTTTTTATAAGTAATACGACTACATTTTTGAAATGCTGACTGCTTGTGTTAACAGAATTGACTAAACTGAACTGAACAACTGCCTGTCAAATTTTACGGTTTTCGGAGAGGTTTCTAAACTATAAATTATAGAAGTTTGCTGGAAAAATTATACTTGTGTGAAATGCCTACAGGCTTTTAGATACTGAATTTATTTTTATGTCATTAGTTCTAAGTATACACATACTTCGTGTGATGTATAAAATGCATTACTTATATTTGTAACGTGTGAGAAAATAATTATTATAATATAGGTTAGTATCAAAGGTTAATCTTAAAAACGTGTTCTAAAATTTAAATGATAATACCTAACAGATGTGCACAAAAAAAAAAGAAAAGCGGTATGTTCCAAAGACTATAGACCTGGGACGTTCCACGTCAAACGAAACAAAGCTGTGCCCAAAATTCTCGTTGACAGATGTCAAGGAATAAGGGCTTAAAAGAATCGTTAGGAATGCCCCTTTCGAAAGGTGTGTGGCTCCTTCGAAAAATTCGAAGTGGCGACCCAAAATGGCGGCTAGAAGTCAGCAGAAAAATCATATATTAGAAAAGAACATTTGTAAAAATCTTAGATTAAGATCGGATATAGCATTAAAAGATATGCATTTGGCGGATTCAATATGGCGCCTATAACGCCCAAAAGTCACTAAAATTCACAAAAAATAAGTACTAAAGATCGCGCAGCAATTAAATTTATCCCCAAATGCCTTTGCTGGGGATTTTCATGGATTATGAATAATATTCCAGAGTCAATTTATCGAATCTCAAAATGGTGGATGGCGCTCATAGGGGTAAAAAACGGAGATATCATTAAGAAATCGATACTAATGATCCCAGGATCATTCATTTTAACTTAACAAGGCTCACTGGGGGAATAAGGGGGTTCTTTAGACCCATAGTTTTAATTTTCAGACTCAGATGGTTGAATCTCAAAATGGCGGATCCAATATGGCGCCCATAACAAGCATGAATTGCTAAAGTTTGCAGGAAGTGCTTATGACTGAACAATGACTGAATTTACATAAACAAGGCTTACTAAAAGGTTTTCGTGATTTCTGTTTGGTATTATTGAGACGAATGATCTGCAAAAGCCACAAAAATTTACATTATTTAGTAAAATAACATTCTTTCATACGTTGATATTTTGATTTATTACTTAAGTGATGATTTTATTGTCATATCCAAACCAAAATTTAAAAACTTGTGTCCTAAGTTTTTTGTTTTTTTTTAATTTTCCAGGTAGAAAGTTTTAATTAAAATACCCTGTATATCCTTGACTACACAAGTTTGTTAGTGTCAAGAGAGGTAACTAATAGCAGTTAAAAAACTGAAGCAATTTCTATTTTTTTTTTCAGAGAAGTTTAATATTCAAAAATTGGCCCTTCTATACTCTACCCTATACATTTTTCTATTTGAAAGAAAATTAAAAATATTGCAAATAAAACCTTATATGTATTACCACAACTGCACACTTTATTATATTTTTAAGAAAGCTTTAGAAATATTGCGAATAAAACCTTGTATCACCACAACTCCATACTCTGTAAATATTTTTAAGTGGTCTTGCATTAAAATTATGGCAGCAGTTGACTTTTAATCAATTTTGAATGGGTAGAGCAGCAGAATACATAAAAGGATCGGATCAGGCATCCAATATACAAAGGCCTGTGGTCCGATTCACCAATTTTTCCTGAGAACTTTAATAAAGCTAAAGCACATAATATACGTTAGAAACTTAAAAGTTTCCACTTTCAGAGATTAGTCAGACATTCTTTGAGGAGTTCTATGAAAGCTATGAAGCACCAGAGCTAATACCAAGAATGTATGGCTGAAATCCAGCAGTAAGTTGTTAATTAAAAATATGTTTGTTCTCAAAAGAAAGTCTATGGAAGTCTTCTCAGAGAAACCTTTGTTTTATACAGGGTGATTCATTAACAATGGGAAAATCAAAAGCTGAAAATACAACACGTGAAATGGTGACCATTGGCGCAAACATGCCTTATCCGAAAGTTGATAGTTTCGGAAATACAGGGTGTTGAAAGTTAAAATTTTAAATCGTTTTTTGCGATTATTCTGAAAATATGTAGGTTGGGAACTTGAATATTTATGAAACTATATTTTTTAAGCGAAAAATAAGATGCGTGCTGTAATTTCAGCGTTGCTCATAGAGGGCGCCACAGACGACCAATTTTACCGAAAATTTAGTTAATAACAGTTTACCCTGTACGTCTAAGATGAAACTTGATTCAAAACCTGAAAGAGCAATCATTTTTCCATTAATCCATTAATACTCTTGTTTCATTTCGGTATCTTGATCCGTTTTCGAGAAAAATCGATTTAACGAACACTATGTTTTAATAATACGAGAAATTAAAAGCGAAACAAATCGAGTGTTTCTTCATGTTATTACAACAATTAACGATAAAACAAATGTAATAATGATTTAAAGTAATTGCTCAAAGAATCCACCGCTGAAACATATTGAGATTGCGTCTTACTCTGTTGGCAACAATTTGTATTCTTTGCCACAACTCTTCATGCGAACCAATAAATTCTTTGTTAACTATATCTTTCATTCGAGACCAGAAAGAAAAATCAAGAGGATAGAAGTCCGGACTTCTAGGTGGCCAAGCATACCTATACCTATACACAGGGTTACAACTTTTTAACTGTCCTATACAGGTATTTTCATTAATTTAAGTTACGGAAATAGTTAAATGGGTAAAAATGTGCAAAATTTTAAGGCGATATTTGTTTTTAAATTTAGAAAATTCCGAATAGTTCCGAAGATATTCGAAAAATAAAACGATTTTATGCTTATTTCTTTTTTTAGTCGTATTTCACTTGTTTTTCAAAAATATATTAAATGATGTGAGGAATCGATTTTTGTTGTGTAATTTGTGGGGTTTTCATAAATAAATATGTAACTAAAATATTGAATAGAACTATAATTTTAATAGAAAAGTCACGTAGTCATGTGAAATATTTGACCTTTTTCTATAAATTAATTAAATATTTCTTATTTTTAATAATTTTTGACATAACAATAACAAGAACAACGAACAAAACAGCATAGATAAAGTAATAAATGGTAAATTTAAATTGTCACAAATGTTTGAAGTTGGTGGTCCAGTTACTTGGCTGCAGAGAAGTCCTGATTTGAGGGTCATGAACTTTTTCTTTTGTAGTTATGTTAAGGATCAACTATACACAAGGCAAATCGACAATGAAGAAGAATTGAAAATAAATATTTCAAGAGCGATAAACTCAATACCTCATGACATGATTCAATCTGTGCTGCCCAGAGCAATTATGAACGAGTGCAGAAGTGTATAAATAGTAATGGCATGTATGTTCAGTCGTAGATTGCTAATAGATTAAAGTATTTATACCTTTTAGGTATTTAATCAACTACGTTTACTCTTATAACTAGGCTAAAGGTACGTGCAGAGTCTAACAGAGTCGGCGCGTGGGTCGGTGGCCTTCACAGCTGACTCGCGTTTTCAACTGTTCAGTTATTTACGGAACCTTGTAGTAGACGGTATCGCGTGGAAACCTTTCTTTTTTACGTCTGCTGTAAATTGCATTCGCAATGTGTATTTAAATAACTATTAACTATTTATAAATAGTAACATAATATACATTAACAACTATTAGTTGGGGGGGGGAAGTGAAGTAAAATGCCAAAAGAGAAAAGAAATAGACGGGAATTATTTCAAATGTGGCGTGACAGTGATCCCGAAGGTTACATACAAGAAGAAGACATACGTATTAAGGAAATGACCTGTTTTGTACTGTGTGTGAACCCAATATCAAAACTAAAGTGACAAGACATTTGAAGTCATGCCTCGTCCAGCGCTGAAGACTGTATTTTTCTATGAACTTACAGACGCCTTTCCTTCAAGCAATATTCCATTAAACAAACAAGAGAACTACAAGTTTTGTAATTCCGTAAATTGGAATCACATGGACTATCTCTAAATGAATAATTTGATATAATGGATGATGTACAAAAAAATATACGATGCCAATAATATACGCCCAGTCAATAGTACGATAAAAGAAAACATGCAAAGAGTGTTGGAAAAAATCCAGGATACACCATTTTGTAAAACATATGTAAAGTTTTATCTGATACATATCAGGAGTTACCAGTAAATATGTTAATATACAGGGTGAGAAAATCTGAGAAAACGCTCGGACACGTCGACTTTTGATTTGAGGGGAACTATTTTTCAGTTTTTTTCACCCCCGTAGCTTTAACCCCCTGGCTGGGGAGAGAACAACCCCCCAAATTTAAATAGGGGATAGGGGTCGTGCCATACCTCTTTTTAAAGGTCTCATCGAGTTCTTTACGACCCTACAATTTCCCATCATTATTTTTATCCGTAACGAAATGACAGTTTGTCAAAATAAAAATAAATAAAAATACTTACTAATTTATTAATTAGGTCTACACGTGAACTTTATCTGACAAACTGTTCAAAATGTCCGCCATTAACATCCATGCAATAATAAAATCGATTCTCTATCTCTTCTCTAACATTCTGCAACATATCGGCACTTATCCTTTGACATTCTACAGTTATGCGTTCTTGCAGAACTTGAAGAGAAGCTGGCTGTGTTTTATAAACTGTAGACTTCAAATAGCCCCAGAGAGCCCCAGTAGAAAGAAGTGTAGACAGGAAAGATCAGGGGACCTTGCAGGCCACCTTTAAAATATTCGTTGAGGAACTGAAAAATAGTTCCTCTCAAATCAAAAGTCGACGTGTCCGAGCGTTTTCCCAGATTTTTATTTTAAACCAAAAAAATCGGGGTGGAAAGTTGCCATTGGCCCACCCTGTATAGTTCATAAGTGATAAACATCGCCGTTTCACTAAATAAAACTTAGGAAAGCACGTAGTAATATGCTTTAATAAGGTTTATCGGGTAAGTCGTTTAAATTTATATAGGTATTTTATCCTCTACTTAGCCATGCTTTTTGATAATGTTGCGACATATTTTCTATAAACATGTTAATATTTTTACTCGTAATCTGACTACGGTCCTGTTAAACTCCGTGCCGCACTAAGCCTACTTATAAAACGAAAACAAAAGAAATAATAAGATGGATCCTAATTATTGTATTTCATATAAAAATATATGTATACCTTTACAATGCGCGTAACAGCAAAGTTATTAGACTTTCAGGGCTGATTCCTCTCGTTAAAGCAAACAAAAAAAAGAACATAGAACATTTGTAAGGGCTCTATGGTAGTTTAAAAATTGGAAGTGAAACATGGTTTTTGATTCATTATTCCAAAACCGTTGAAGATTTATGTCTTAATAAATGAATTGTACAACAATGCAGAATTGGTAGATGTGCAATTTATGTATGGACGTGTGGTAGTGAACTTGACGCTCGTCTGAATGCTGAGACTTATCCCAATCGTCCAATTCCTTCTACTCTAATATTAATTACACTTCGTCAGCAGCTTCGCGGAAAATTTGGTAAAAAATCTATCAACTCTTAAAGGTTCTAGATCTGTTTTCATGCCCAAGGTCTAACGGCAAATTTCGGAGAAGTGAAGAAAGAAGTGATTGAAAACCTTGGAACTAGTGTTAGACGGACTCTTGTTTGGAGAATCTTTAGTGAACAGCTACAAGTACTCAATCCACAAGACTGTGACGTTAGATTACAATGTTGATTGAAAATTAACTTATTTAAATTAAGCTGCTGAAAATTTCAGTGCTGGAGAAGGACTGCTCAAAAAAAAAGAAGAACCTCTGAATTATCACATTTATCATGGCCATATTGAAATCATGCAAACTTATTAATAAATAACTTAGACAAAATTTGAACTGATTTGGTCAACCTGTTTAGAACACGAAGCCTTTCCGGACATATGAACTCTTTTCTCTTATTTTTTGGAATCCCTTTTAAAAGTTCTTACACTTTTCTTTAACACCCTGTATATAATTCTAGCAGGCTGTTAATAATTTTCATTCATATTTCCAGCGCATAGAATGAAATTTGTAGATTAATTTGTCTACATAAAAAATTATTTGCAAAATTAATGCACAAACGCTGTTCGCCAATTACTGCGTATTGTGTATAGCCATACGTAGCAATATTATTATAATGGCACAAGAATACAATCCTGCAGCTGTCGTAAATCGACATTAAGTTCCACTTATATAAATCAAGTGGCTTAAAGTGCTATTGTATTCAAATATGGGGAAACTTCAGCAGATAAAAATGAATAAACGTTTCTCATCGGGCTATTCGACAGCACAGATGACTGCAGAACAGTTTAAGGTACAAACGGCCGAAGTTTAGTAAATTGGACAAAGTCTGCCAGAGGTTCGCAGTCTGGCTGCTGCCAAGTGCATAACAAACCAATCTAGACATTGCTTTTCCGGCTCAGGCATTTTCTTCTGATAAGAGGCAGCCATGCTTCAATATGTCGCAATGCAGCGCCAGCACAGCACTTCTGGAAGATGCTGGCTGGTCCGAAATTATTGCGGGGACTGTCTTGTTTCTCTGAACTAACTAGGTTAGATGTATTCTATGAACATTTCCGTACCATACTTGTTTCCTAATTAGCAAGGGTTTATTGCACATGCTAGCCGACAAGTATGTTATACAGGATATATCAAAAATGCATTATTCGAAGTCGACCTTTATTTTCATACAAATAAATACTTAATAACACCTGAAACCTATAACATTTCACGTGAAAATAATTTCTATGAATTATGGACGCACATTGACTAAATATACAGGGTGTAACATTAAGTAGGGGTCAGTTTTTTTGGGGTAATAGTACGTGTTCTCTGAATACGAATCTAAAATTCCTTTTTTTTAATCAAACAAATAGTCGACTTATAATTAGTTTGTTTAAACTGCACTATAATTTTTTTTACGCCGTCACTGCTCAAGGTAAACCGGGCCACCTGGAATTAGCGTGGTAAGTTATATCAGTGTACTCTCAGTGTTTTTTTTTTAAACAACTGTTAGAGACAACGGAAGTAACTTAGTAAAACAGATCGCTTTTAGGGACGTGTCATTTAAAAGTCACCATATTTTTTTTACATCGATGTGGCTGAAGCACTGATCATAAAAAACATTTTGTTTAAAAAAAAATAATTTTTTACACAATTTATTAAACAGTAACTAAAATTGGTACGAAGGTACGTAATTATAAATGAAATTAATGTATTAAAATCAATATTATTGTTGTCTAAAGAACGTACAGGTACATAATAAAAAATAAATAAAAATACTAATCTGATTTATGTGAAATCAATTCAAGTTTTTACGAATAATTATGTGTTACTATTTTTTTAAACAGTGTATATATCTAATTTTTGAATCAATGACCAATGGCCTTTGACAGCTGAACTATACTACTGTCATTACGTAAAGTAGTTAGGGACGCATTTAGGAAAATTAAAATAGGTAATATTAAAATTACCTATATACAAAATGACATTGAATGTAATCAAAACAGCAACAAAATTAAATCAAGAACAGTTTAAATATAAAGAAAAAATATTTTTGTTTCCCAGTTTTTGTGTATGAAAAAGCAAATATACGAATCAGGAAAGAGCTGATATGGTGGGAGCCATTTTCTGTCAGGAGAAAACGATGCTGTTGCAAGAAGGCGATATCAGATAGATTATCCCATCTATAAATACCGAATAAGAAAATGTTTGTATGATTGGTTCAACATTTAAGAGGTTACGGGAGCTTTGAAAGTCAATCCGCTAATGTCGGATGGAAACAAACTCAAAGAAACTTAGAACAGAAGTTTTAAACGTCATGGAAGAGGATCTTGGAACCAGTACTCGAAGATTAGCCACAAGAATTCAAGTATGTCATATGATGTAAAAATCAGGTGAGCAAACATATTAGTTACTTATTTTTATATATTTCATTCATCATTGATTATTTATTATTGTTTGAATTTTCTGTTAGAAAAAGCAGTGCCTCACGGCGGTTATGTGAAAATTTGATTTTTAATAACTTTTCCTTAAATTATGAGATTTGACTATGCATAACGCAGCTCCCAAGTGTGCATGCTCTATGACTAATTGGTAATATATGTTTTTTTATATAAGCGTGTACCTATACTAGATTTTGACAAAAAATATATCGGTTTTCCAAGGTATTCCCAGTAAATTTAAAAAGTCCATCAGCTTCCATTTTCCAATAATCAAGTTTAAAAAAAAAATTCTTGCAATAATTTTGTCTGAATTCCAAATCTAAATGTACAAGCAGATTTTTGGTCTAGAAGAAAATTACATTATTTACATACATTTTTCCAAAGAAGTGAACTTTCAGTTAAATTCTAATATAAATAATTAACAATGTCATACAAAATCTACAAATATTATATCTTTGGTCAAATTATTAAGAGCAACAATCGAATCTTTCATAACATTTTTTTGATATGAGCAACTATGTGGGAAAACTTTGTTACTGCCTTGTATCTTGTCACAGTTGTGAAATGAATTATTACGTCAATTTGACCACTGCTGAAGTGTTAACATATATTTATATTTATATTTATTTTTCCAGTCACAATTTTTGATTTTTTGCCAAATAACTGCATAAATATATATTTTTATATTATGCTTCAAATATTGTTGAAACCTTGAAAGATTTTATTATAAAAATAAGTTTCTAAAAAAATATTTTCGACAAATTTAGGAAAACATTCGCAAAGATTTTATTATAAAACAAATCTGTTTCTAAACCATCGCACCGATACTGAAAGACGAAATAGGAAATAAATCAGAAAATACTTACTAAAAAAAGTTGTAGGGTACATTGGTTAAGACATACTTTTTCTAAATAACTTTCAATTTTGTCTAAAGTTGTGTTTTTGTGATAACTGGGTATTTCGCCACCTTTAAAAGAAAATAAAAATTAAATAATCCCTGGTACCAAAAGGATCAGTAATTTCTATCAAACTATTTTTGCCTAACCAAACATTTCTCATTGAAAAAGCAGTTTTTGTCATCTTTTTTTATTGATAGATTTAAAAAAAATAGACATCACTATGATAGTGACCTTGCACTCGGACCAGACCTACTGATTTCTATGTATTTTGGAGTCCTGAACTCGAAATTGCTCTATCACCCACCAATTTTGAGAAAATCACTCTTAGATTGTGTAAATTCCTAAATATGTGATGCTAATGAAGTGTAATCGTGGAAAACTATAAGAGGCGATTAGGAAACTATATCCTTACGTATTTCGAGGGGCCGACTTCAATTCTGTAGTCAGAATTATTCCATCGACCTCAAGTTTTCATAAAACCACGCCAAAATACATAGAAATCAGTAAGTTTGGCTTGGGTTCATGCCATGCCTCTTTTTTTGTGTCTGTGTATTTCATAAATATTTGCGATTTAGTTTAGATATTTTTATTTTAAACTATCATCTATATAAAGGCCTATGAATTTTGTACAAGAAATTTTTGAAGATTTTTTATTATTTGGTCTTATAATATCTTTCATTTCACGCCTTTCTTAGATATAATGTAATTGGTTTTATCTGCATTTACATATGATTAATCTGTTGGAGTGACCATAGCCAAAAAAGTGCGATAGTAGCAGACGAGCACTAGTTGGCCATATATTGCATTAATAAAAAACAGCAGTATCACAGTTAGTTTTTTTTACCCTACATTCCATAAAAAAAATTTTTAAATCAGACAAAAAATAAAGAAGTTACAGGCTTGTATTACTTTCGCGACATCATGGAGTGCTCGTCTGACGATGTATCGAATTTGATGAAATATATAATCTGTTCTCTGGAATCATATTTAAGCGTGACACCCTGTATGTATGTATAGAGCTCAAATTCTTTGAACCTCGTTTTGACTGTTGTAAAAATTTGATATTTAGGTATTAGTTTTCTTATTAACAGAATAGATACTCGTATATAAGAAAGAATTACCTACATATATAATTTTTCTGCATTAAAGACGTAACTTATATAGGCCAGGAAATATAGGGTTGGACGCGACTTTTTGTTTCGGCAAGCTGAATTTATCACTATAGATGCTAAATATTATGTACAACAACATATTCTTCTTCTTCATCATCTAGTGGTTGGTCCTTGAAAAGTCCCATAGCACTGCGGCCTAATTAGGCCTATTGTGCGTCCCACTACTAGTCCTATTCAGCAAGTAGATTTGTCCTTTTTACAAAGTCCAAAAGCTTCCTTGCTGACACTTCTCTCAGCTCCTTGGGTTCCAAATAGGGTCTCCCAAGGAGCGCCATTCTGCTACGTGCAATTCCCGGGCACTCGCCCAGGATATGCAGAGAAGTTTCATCCGCCGATTCACATCCTCGGCAGACCGGACTG